>NC_069499.1:1008955083-1009110083 GCF_027579735.1 Bombina bombina | reverse complement strand
CTCAATGCTTTTCAATAGCAGTCACATGACTGGAAAAAAAGGTTGTTATTCTGAAACTATGTAAATTGAACCGTTGTAAAACGAGGGCCACCTGTGTGTGTGTGTGTGTGTGTGTGTGTATATATATATATATCAATATATCAACAAGTATCAACAATCAGGGACTGCACTCACTGGATTCAGATAAATTATGAATTATTTAATAGGTGGTGACGTTCGGGGTTCGCAGACCCCTTCCTCAGACCTGGGTTGGGTCTGAGGAAGGGGTCTGCGAACCCCAAAACGTCACCACCTATTAAATAATTTATAATGTATCTGAATCCAGTGAGTGCAGTCCCTGATTGCTGATATATATATATGTGTGTGTGTGTGTGTGTATGTGTATATATATATATATATATATATATATATATATATATATATACATACACACATACAAACACATATATGTATGTGTTTATTTATATATATATATATATATATATATATATATATAATTATTTTAAATTGTTTTCTTCTTTTTTTAAAACATTTTATCTTGACTGAAAATGATCCTTGCTCCTGTCCAGGAATCCAATACAGGCATACAGCAGTAGGGGTGGGGGGCTGCTCCTTTCATGCTGTGCCTTGCTGATATCAAATACATTGTAGATGCAGTTAGCCCAGCAGCTAGCTAGCAGAGGGGACTGCAGTTTTAGCCTTTTTGGCAGCCGTGGGGTTAACTGCATCTGCTATGTATTTAAGCCGTTTCTCAGAGAGCAGAATTTTGTGTGGGAGGTTCCATAATAATTACTTACCCTAAGTTTCAGACTGCAGACGCTAGGGGGAAATATAAGTAAGTAGCTTTCCCTCCTCTTCACTCTCCTGCATGGGCTCTGCTTTTAGACTTCTATAGATTGATCAGCTGCTACTGAGATCACAAACAGAAAGTGAAAGTAAAACAGCCATTTTACAAATGTGTGCAAAAAGCAACCACTAGATGGAGCTGGTTTGCAAGAAATCACATACAAATCAATGCAGTACAGACGCATCTGAAGATTTATTTTTATCCAAAAAATCACGTACTCTCGCGGTTTTAAAACCGCCGCAATTAATCACGGGTTTAAACCGCATACGTGATTTATCGTGCAGCCCTACAATGCAGATATATCACATCACTTCCACATACATCATAGCATAGAAAATGCCTTTGTCATTAGAATGAAATCTATTCCATTGCAAACATTGACATCTTTTGGGTCCTTAACTGAAACAACTTTCTGATAAGGGAATTAGCAGGGTGTACTTCAATGTTGGTAGAACAGCAGCATTCTACCAAAGTTGAACTGTAACTAAGAAATAGAGCAGAAGAAAATAAAAATAAGCACACTTGCCATTGTGTTATGGGGCAACTTGTCTTATTTCTCTTTAAATGAGAAAGGAAGAGGATAACATAACCTGTTTATTGAGTACAAGATAAAGAAAACTTATTTTCCTTAAAAGTAGCTATTATAGGGATTACTATTTGATAACTAGGTATCAGAAAAATGAGCCTCAGAAGTTATTTCCAATAAAGCTGTATTAAGTAATTTTCCGAACTTTAAGGTACATCCTTCAAATACTGATTACTTGTTTATATTCTGCAAATGGCAGGGATCAAAATTCTTGGGCTACAAACCAGAAAAGGAGCAGTTATTACGGTTTACTCCCAGAATTTCTTTTAAAAATTTTTATATCTTTATTTATTGAAATTTCAAGCAGGGATACAGCAATGACAATAGTGTTTCACATAAAATTGCATTGATTCAGTTTACACAGAAATAGAGGTATTATCAAGCCTTGTTTATTATCTATATAGAGGTATTATGTCTTATGTGATAGAGATAACATTAAGGAATTCCAAACATGTAGGAAGTCCCTACTTGAGCATTTTATATAACTTTTTATAAACAAACTGGAGGGGGGGTAAACCTAGGACTCAATGAGGAGAGGGAACTTTCTTGTTCTTCAATTCTCACTACGGTGTACAGTTTCCATCTTCTGCATTTAGGTGCAAAATAACAAAGATATGGTAGTCTGGGTTGTTGATCAATGATCAATTTCAGGGAACCTTTGGGTGGTGGTCTCAACGAGGTGTTGAGGGGGGGTAAATCGGCGGGTGGAAAAAGGGGGTAGAATCCTTTTTAGGATCACGTTGCATTCCAATTAATCCTTTTATATTTGCAGAAAACTCTTAATTAGATAATGTCGATACGTGGATGAATAATAAACATTCAACAAAACATAGCCGGCTAGATAGGTCTCATGAGGGATTAACATGTCTGATGTGACTGTTTGACTTGCCCCTTGAAGTTGTTGGTGAAGTAGAAGGTCTAAGGTCTAGAGAGCAGACACCCAATCCGCCCTTTGTAATTTGTGAGCTCCCATTTTGTATGCTTTAGGATAATGAGGTTGGGAGGGTGGGGAAGGTGTGAAGGGATTTAGGCGTTAAGTCGGGTCAGAGGGGAGGAGGGGGGGTTAGATGTCAAGTGGTTTTTGTGATCTCTCTGCCTTTTAGTTGTTCTGTCATGATGTATATTCTATTAGAAAAGGGAGATAGAATTTGTGTATAAATGTTGGCGGGGAGAGTCAACAAATAGTGTTCCCATTTTGTTAAAAACGCTTTGATTCTTTGCTCTAGGTCTCTCTTAATATCTGCTTATTCTATAAGCAATTGCGTATGTAACAGTCTGGTGAATTGTGTTAAATGTGGTGGATTGCGAGATATCCATTGTCTTAGTATCAATTTTCTAGCTATTAGTATGGCAGTGTTTAGACAACGATCATGTGGAACAGTTTGTATTTGTCCCTTAAGGAAAAAGGCGTTATGAATTGATATTGTCGTATGTTTGTCACAGACCCTTCTCAACCAAAACAGAATCTTGCCCCAGAATTGAGCTATCTTAGGGCAGCTCCAAAACAGGTGTGTGATGTCTGGTTCAGTTAATGAAGATTTGGGACATGTGTCTGCTGCATCAGGGACCCTTTTCGGCCCATAGCTTGGGGGTGATGTAACTTTGGTGTATGAATTTGAGGTGCATCTCTCTCTAGTCTATCACCAGCGTGCATTGGGCTACTAGTTTAAAGCTATCTGAAAGTGTGTCCTCATTAATCTCAAGGTTTGTTTTCACTCTTCATTTGTCGCTTAATTGTTGCATAACCTTGGTTGTTTTAGGCGTCATGATTAAATTATAGATTATAGATGTGTGAAATAGAGTGTGACCCTTGTTTAGTCAAAGAGCAAATGGTTTCAATTGGGATGCTGGTCCTACAGCTAAGTCCCTCAGATAATAGTTTGCAGGCATAATGTGTGGATTGGAGGTATGCAAAAGTACTGTGTCTAAGGAGGTTAAACTTTTCCTGTAAGTGGGCTACGTGGAAGGGTTTGTCAGTGAGGGGGTCTATCAGTTATAAGATTGAACTTAATCCTCTCTCTTCTCATAAGGCGAACGTGTGTAGTCATGAAAAAAAAGGTGGGATTACCTTGTAGTGGCAGATGTTTAGTAACCTTGTGTGAGAGAGCTTCCACCATGTTCATAGTTTCGCCCACACTCGGAGCGGATCTTTAAATAGTATATTATTTTTGATTTGGGGAGGGAGTTTGTGAATGGAGGTATGGGGTAAGAAGGCTAGATGAAGCGGATGTACTATGGACTTCTCAAGTTGTTTGTCATTGAAAACTGATGTTCGCGCTAACTATTCAAAGACTAGTTTTGATAATGTGACCCAATTATACCATTCTACATTTGGGAGTTTTAACCCCCCTTTGTCTGTTGGTAAGGCTAGCTTAAGTCTGCTGATTCTGTGTTTCCTGGAGTTCCACGCGAATTTGCTAAAAGCACTGGTAATAATCTTCAATTCAGTTTGGGTTAATAGCACAGAGAATAGTTGTAGAGGGTATAGTAATTTGGGCATAGCTATCATTTTTATTAGGTTTACGCGGCCGAGATAGGGACATCGGGAGTCTAGTACAACCAGTTAGCAGTGAGCGGATCTGTTCAATTATAGGAGGGATGTTTAATTTGTGAATTAAGTTTGGATTAACGTGCAAGTGTATACCTAGGTACTTAAAGGAGCCATCGGTAACTTTGAGCGTTGTTTGCAGTACTGAGGGTTGCAAAGGTTTGGTGAGGTATGTCAGTTCCGATTTTTCTAGATTTACTTTATAGCCCGAGATTTCTCCAAACTGCTGAAAGATGGAGACAAGTTTGGGTATGGTATCATTTGGGTTTGTTATGTACAGGAGCAGGTTATCGGCATATAGTGATAGGTGTAGTGAGTGGGATCCTATGTGTGTTCCTTCTATTGTACTTCGGATGTATATGGCAAGGGGTTCTATACCTAGGTTGAATAGGAGTGGTTATAGGGGGCATCCCTGTCTAGTGCCTCTTTCTAGGATGAATGGTGGAGATACTAGTTTACTAGTATTGAGGTGCGTAGCTTTAGATATGTTTGAATGAGGTTGTGGAAGTCCCCAGTGATGCCAAATTTGCTTAGCGAGGTTAGTAACTGGTCCCATTCCACTCTATCGAACGCCTTTTCCGCGTCAATAGCGAGTAGGCATGCTTCTGAGAGTGTGCTAGCGTTAATTTGATTTCTCGCCTGCCAGTAGTGATTGATGACTGCTAAAGATTTACGTATGTTAGTGACCGAGGAGCGATGTCTCATGAACCCCGTCTGATCCTTGTGAATGACTGTTCCCAACACTTCAGTTAATCTGTTCACCAGTATGGCAGTAAAAGGTAGTATTCGTTGTTCAAAAGTGATATAGGTCTGTAAGGGGCCGGGACAGTTGGGTCTCTGTCTGATTTTAAGATTAAGCACATATGCGCATCAGCGAAATTGGTTGGGGGTGTAGCTGTTCCTTTTAGGTAGGCTGTAAATGTTTGGGCTAGGAGTGGGCTCTGGTTGAAGTCTTGGTCTACGAATATGACTTCTAAATGGAAATATTTTATTTAGTCCAGGCCTGGACTCCATTATTTTTACGGCTACTGGAGGCAAGGGTGCGTTCCTTAACGCAAGATAAGAAGAACAAGTCTAAGGGATGACAATCTTCTAATTTTCATTCCTTTCATTCTGACATTTCCCAACGTCAACAATCCTCCTCCAAGCCCGAGCAACCCAACAACTTGGAAGCCGGCTCAGTCCTGGAATAAGTCCAAGCATAATAAGAAGCCCGCCGAAAACAAATCGTCATGAAGGGGCGGCCCCCAATCCCAGGATCGGATCGTGTAGGGGCAGACTGTCTTTTTTTCAGACGCCTGGTTCAAGGACGTACAGGATCCATGGGTCCTGGAGGTGGTATCTCAGGAATACAAGATAGGCTTCAAATCTCATTCGTCAAGGGGCAGATTCCTTCTCTCGAATCTGTGCCAGACCAGAATAGAGGGATGGCTTTCTAGGGTGCGTTCGGGATCTATCCTCCTTAGGAGTTGTTGTCCCGGTGCCTATCGAAGAAAGAGGTTTTGGGGGTTTTTCAAACCTTTTCGTGGTCTCAGAGGAGGGAACTTTCTGCCCAATTCTGGACCTAAAGTGCTTAATCAAATTTCTCAGTGTCCTTTCAAGAAAGACAATAAGGTCCATCCTTCCTTTAGTCAGGAAGGCCAGTTTATGACCACTATAGATCTGAAGGACGCTTACCTTCATGTTCCAATCCACAAGGAACACTTTGAGTTCCTGAGGTTTGCATTCCTGGACCAGCACTTCCAGTTCATTGCCCTACTGTTTGGCCTAGCTACTGCTCCAAGAATCCTTATGAAGGTTCTGGGGGCTTTTCTAGCTGTTGCCTGAACTCAGGGTTTTACAGTAGCCCCATACTTTTGACGATTTTCTGGTGCAAGCACCATCTTTTCGTCTTATGGAAGAGAGTCCCTTCTCAGTCTTCTTTGATCACATGGATGGAAAATAAACTTGGAAAAGATTTCTTATCCCAAGTACCAGGGTGGAATTCCTGGGTACTATAATAGACTCCATATCCATGAGGATATTTCTAAAGACCAGAGACATTGCAAGCTAACTTCAGCATGTCTTGCCCTCCCGACTTCCTTGAGTCCCTCTGTGGCTCAGTGTATGGAGGTGATTGGTCTCATGGTGTCCTACTTTTGCCAGGTTCCGTCTCAGACCTTTACAACTGTGCATGCTGAGACAGTGGAATGGCGATCATTCTGATCTGTCTCTACAGATTGTATTAGACAGCCAGTCGAGAGAATCGCTCTCTTGGTGATTTTGTCTAAATCATCTGTCCCGAGGGACCATCCTTGGAGATTCTGACTACGTACACAAGCCTAAGCGGATGGGGAGCTGTTTGGGGTGCCAGGAAGGCACTGGGGTTGTGGACTCAGGAGGAGTCCTCCCTCTCGATCAATTTTGGAACTTTGGGCAATCTTCAATGCCTTGAAGGCTTGGCAACTCCTGGGTTCGTCCCAGTTTATCAGATTCCAATCAGACAACATATCCTTGGTGGCTTACATCAACCATAAGGGGGGGAACGAGAAGTTCCTTGGCGATGAAGGAAGTATCTCATATTCTGGAGTGGGCGGAGGCCCACAGCTGTTCACTGTCAGCGATCCTTTATTCCGGGTGTGGACAACTGGGAGGCGGATTTTCTCAGCAGGCAATCCTTCCACCCAGGGGAATGGTCTCTCCATCCCAAAGTGTTTGCAGAGATATGCAGCAAGTGGGGGACTCCGGAGATGGATCTCAGGGCGTCCCATCTCAATACAAGCTACCCTGGTACGGGTCAAGGTCGAGAGACCCCAAGGGGATCTAATAGATGCACTAGAAGTGCCCTGGAGGTTCAAACTCCTATATCTTTTTCCTCCATTAACGCTTCTTCCTCTAATGGTGGCCCGCATCAAGCAGGAGCGGGTATCAGTAATCCTGATTGCTCCATCGTGGCCGCAAAGGACGTGGTTCGTGGATCTAGTGGGGATGTCCTCATCTCCTCCGTGGAAGTTACCTTGTCGCTGAGACCTGCTGTTACAAGGTCCATTTGTTCATTAAAATATAGATTCTCTGAGGCTGACTGCGTGTAGAACACTTAGTCTTAGCCAAGAGAGGTTTCTCTGAGAGTGTCATTGATACTCTTATTCAAGCTTGTAAACCAGTTACTCAGCGTATCTACCACAAAGGGTGGAGGACCTACTTATTCTGGTGTGAAGATCGTGGTTTTTCCTGGCAGATAAGAACCATAGACTGCCCAAAATGTCCTTATCTTTTCTCCAAAATAGACTGGAGAAGGGCATTTCTGCTAGTTCCCTGAGGGGACAGACTTTGGCCCTGTTGGTTTTATTGCACAAGAGACTGGCTGAGCTTCCAGACATGCAGTCCTTTAAGGCTTTGATTAGGATCAGACCTGTGTTTAGATCTGGGGCTCCTCATTGGAGCCTAAATCTTGTTCTTTGTGTTTTGCAACAGGCTCCGTTTGAGCCTCTGCATTCCGTTGACATTAAATTGTTATCTTGGAAGGTTCTCATTTTATTGGCTATTGCCTCTGCACACAGAGTTTCTGAGATATCTGCTTTGCACTGTGAGTTCCCTTATCTGATTTTTCATGCAGATAAGGCAGTTTAACATACTAAATTAGGTTTTCTTCCTAAGGTTGTGTCAGATCGCAACATCAACCAAAAGATTGTGGTTCCTTCCTTGTGTCCTAATCCTTCTTCATCGAAGGAACGTTTACTTCACCATTTGTATGTGGTTCGCATCTTGAAGTTCTATCTTCCGGCTACTAAGGAGTTTAGACAATCTTCATTTTTGTTTGTGGTCTATTCGTGGAAGCGTAAAGGGCAAAAGGCTACTTCGACTTCCCTATCTTTTTGGTTGAGTGTCATCCGCTTAGCTTACGAGGCAGCGGGACATCATTCTCCTGAGAGGATAACGGCTCATTCCACTAGAGAAGTGGCTTCCTTTTGGGCCTTTAGGAGCGAGGCCTCTCTGGATCAGATTTTTAAGGCAGCTACCTGGTCCTCCTTACGCACTTTTCTAATTTTTACAAGTTTGATTTTTTTTCTGTCAGGCTGAAGCAGCTTTTGGGAGAAAAGTTTTGCAGGCTGTGGTGCCCTCAGAATAGGGTCCGCCTCTTCCGTTTTGTTCTCTCTCGTTATTCATTCAGTGTCCTCTGGAGCTTGGGTATAGTTTTCCCAACAGTAAGGAATGAAGCCGTGGACTCTCCCTATCTTAGGAAGGAAAACATAATTTATGCTTAACAGATAAATTCCTTTCCTTCCGGATAGGTAGAGTCCACGGCCCCCTCCCCTTTTTTTCTTGTCTAAGGGCGGCCTCCTACTATTTATCTTATTCTTCTGCCACCATTTATACCCTGATATTTCTCCTACTTTTCCTTGTTCCCTCGGCAGTATGACTGGGGTAATGAGGAAGTGGGAGGGATATCTAAGCCTTTGCCTGAAGTGTCTTTGCCTCCTCCTAGTGGCCAGGTGTTGTATTTCCCAACAGTAAGGAATGAAGCCAGGGACTCTCCCTATCCGGAAGGAAAGGAATTTATCTGGTAAGCATAAATTATGTTTTTTTGTGTCCACTCTTCCTCCTTCCTTCAGTTTACTTATTTACATGAGCATATATAGCAGCTGTCATATGTCAAACATTCTTGCACTGCTTTGCTCCAGGCCAGTTGATTACAATATCCCATTTTATGGGCTGTCCTATTGAACATAAAATTAAACCGGTATTTACACTTAAAGGGATAGAAATTTCAAAATTGAAATGTGCATGGGTGCATTTCAATTTGAAATATAAGCATTTTTGCAATATACTTTCATTAGCAAAAATACTTCTATTAAAGTTTATTAGTTTTTCTGTGGCATATGCACATATCCTGTGATGGACCAGTATTCAAACTTTGTGCTTGCTCAGAGAGCTGGTGGTGGTGTGTATTGTATCTGAAGTCATCATTTGTGTCATACAAGCCTCTGCTGACTCTGAGCAGGCATGGTGTTTGAATACTGGTGCATAGGCCGTCACAGGATACGTGTAGATGCCGCAGAAAAAACAGTAATAACTTTTACTAGAAGCATTTTTGCAGATGAAAGTATATTACAAAAATGCTTCTATTTCAAATTAAAATGCACCCATGCACATTTTATTTTTGACCTTTCTATCCCATTAACATTAAAATCCTTTCTCTAAGTTCTCATTTGCATTGATTGAAGAGCCTCACTTTCATTGTGGGAACCTGTTTACAATGTCTTTGTGATCTGGCTCCGGTTCAAGTGTTCAATTGAAATTTCTGCTGTTCTGCAAGTGGTTTGATATTAACCCTTCAGTAATTAATACTTGTCTTCTTTATATGCTGTCAAGCAGCACATAAAATAAGAAAACTAAATCTTAACGGAAAATAAAACAAGAATTTGTCAGGTTCTTTGAAGTACAAGGAGGAGCAGTTATCCTTAGTACTGTTTCTTAATGCTTTAGCCACTTCACCCATCTTTTGTACCTAGACGTGCATGGCATTTCTCCCATTCTTTTAAGGAAGATATTTATTTCATACAGGTGGTGAGAGTTCACGATCCATTACTCCTGGGGATTACTCTTCCCTACCACTAAGAGGAGACAAAGATTCCCAAACCCCAAGATCTCTATAAAACACCTCACTAGAACCTCAGTCTTTGCTTTGCCTCTGCTGGAGGTGGTCGAAGAATGAAGATGTGCATTTGATTCTTCTAAAAGAGGGTTTTTAGATCGAGTTGAGGGCTGTTTTCCCCTCAGGGTACAGTTGCTTGTCAGAGGGATATTTCTGAGTATTGGAAGTGATATATATTTCCCCGGTGGGAATTTAGTCACAAACCTTGCCATGGGGGTTGTCCTTTACCTGTTGGTTCGTCAATATACTCCTATTCCAGTTCCTCTGATGGTATGTTTTCAGCACTGGTCTTGGCTTCCTACTGGTTTCCTCCAGTTGCAGAGTACCATTAGGTAAGTACTATATTTTATCATTTGGCACTCTATAAGCCATGTAGGTTATCACATATATTGTTGTATATGTACATATCCTTGGCATAGTTATATATCAGTTATTTGATATTTCACCTTTTAAAAGTGTTGTGTATTTGTGACCGTGTCATTTTTTCACACACATAAATTTTTTGGCGCTTCTGCATTTTCATGCGCCTATTTTGACATACCCAAGTTTTTTTGCGTGCATAAATGTTTTGGCGCACGCTAGCTTTTGGGTCTGCTTGCATCGTTATGATAGTGTGTGTACTTTTTGGAGCCCTTTTCTTTTATTTATGACGCACATTTGAAGCACGCCTCACTTTAAAAGTGTGCTGTCTGGATACAAGATGTACATACCTTGTATTAGTTAATTTTTTCAAATTTGAAGTTTTTAGAAGTTTTTCTGCAGTTACGGAGCTTTGTAATTCTGTCTCTAAATCTGCTTTTGAAGCTGGGTCATTTGAACATGTGTAAAATGTTATATGCTAAGGGTTTTCTTTCAGTAATCTTATGCAATAAATGTATTGATGTCTTAAAGCATTCTGACCATTACTACTACTGTTCTTGCTTCAATGGGTATTATTGTTCCATACTGCTGGTATATACTATGTTTACTCTTGGATTTAAGAGTTCTTAGCCTGCTTAGGTCAATGTTTCTAGTTAGGCTGCTGTGTCCTCAGAGTGGGTGGTTTTCTTTGTTGATCAAGAGTCTTACTCTGTTGTTTTTACTGGCATCCTTCTTATTTGTTTTATGTTAAGCAGATTTATTCTCTTTTAAAGGGAATTTTCGCTTTCTTTCTTACTTTAGAGGTTTAATAATCCTTAAATAGATAGGGATATACCTGTTGAGTGTTATATACTGTTCATTCCCTTGGTGTGCTTTTTGTCCCTGTTAGAGTTGCTGAGATTATATCCATAAATTGGACTATGCCAGGTTTATATTGTACTCCTTCTATAAGGTTTAATAATTTGTATTCTTTTCAGGCTTCTATTATTGAGCTTTGCAAAGTTATTCCCAAAGTGGTTTGGGCCATTTTTATTCTGGCTACATATTCTAACATTCCTTTGGAAGATAGTTCTTCCTTTATAGTCGGCATAGGAGGTTAAATTCCTTCCTTAGGAAGCAAGCAAGTTCTGTTTTCAGTCTAGTGATATCTATTGCTGATATGGCTGCCGTTTGATCTTTGTCTTTCTGGCAATTTTCATTTGATTCTGTTGTTTATATGTGCAAAAACTTTCTTTTGTCATCTATTTACTGCTAGAGTATGTGTTCAGCTGTTCTTTCTATAAGCACATTATAATTAGAATCTTGATTTGCTGGCAAGATTTATAATTCCAGACTTTTAGCTCTTTCTGTACACAGAAAGATGTTATTGGATTGGCTATGGAACTTTTCTTCCTCAGGACTAGTAGTCTAAGGGTTTATTTATAGCTCAGATTTGTGTTTTGTCCCTTCTATCTGATCAGGGCTCAGAAATATTTTGTTTAGTATCAGAAAGCCTCTGGTTCTGTCTGAAAATAATAGAATAGTATTTGCTATATGTTTCAGTGACTTTTTTCTGGATTCGAGCACTATAACTTCTGCTTGCAAGGCTGCAAAGCTAGATACCAGACCAACTAATTTGCTTTGGGGTATGCTGGCAGGGTCATTGCCCATTAGTTTAATTGGAACCGGTTTAAGATCTCCCCCATCAAAGTTTGCATGTATTTGCAGCCCTTGATCCAGAGGCATTGTTAAGGGTAGGTTTTCCTTTTTTAGGAAGCTTGGTTTTAGTCGATTCAGGTTTCTTGGATTCTTATTATAGTCTCAAGGATATTGATTCGTTTTCAGATCAAGGCCTCCTAAAGCTAACTTGTGGCTCAGCGGTAGCACATTGCAATACAAGCCAGCAGTCCTGGGTTCAATACCCAATTTGACTTTGATAGTTTACTATACCCTTAGGTTGCCCTTGGGCTTAGCTTTCTAAGGACTTTCCTTTTAATGTGTTTTTTTTTTATTATTGTATTGTTCCTAGGAACCCTTTAAAGGGACATTAAACCCCAAAAAATTATTTCATGATTCAGATAGAGAAAACAATTTTAAACAACATTCCAATTTACTTCTATTATCTAATTTGCTTAATTCTTTAGATATCATTTGATGAAGAAATAGCAATGCACATGGGTGAGCCAATCACACGAGCCATCTCTGTGCAGCCACCAATCAGAAGCTACTGAGCCTATCTAGATATTCTTTCCAGCAAGGAATATAAAAAAAGTGAAGCAAATTAGATAATAGAAGTAAATTAGAAAGTTGTTTAAAATTGCATGCTCTTTCTAACTCATGAAAGAAAAACTTTGGGTTTCATGTCCCTTTAAGACTCATGTATGTAGGAATGCCATTCCAAAAGTAGGAAAGAACTATTGGATATATTCTGATCTAGAAACTATTCTATGAATTCAGTTTGTCCTTAATAGATTTTAAGAATGCTTACCTTTATGTTCTTTCTTCTAGGAACATCATCGGTTTCTGAGATTTACTTATTTGGATGAGCTTTTTTTGTTTGTTGCTCTTCTGTCTGGTCTGGCTACAGCTCTCAGAATATTCTTCAAGGTTCTGGATACCTTCTTATCTGTAATCAGTTCTCAGGGTATTGAAGTGTTTCCTGGCTTGAATGATATATTGGTTCTAACTCCATATTTTCATTTAGCAGTATTTCTTTCCTGCAGACTGTTGTTTTTTCTACAACATGGTTGGAAAGTCTTTTTTTTCCGAATAGTTTACTAGTTCCTCAGATAAAGTTTGCTTTTCTGGGGGTTTATAGATTCAGTTTCTGTAAGGATTTCTTTTTTAGAGCAAAGACGGTTGAAGCTGGGGTTTGCCTGTTAGAACCTTCAGTCTCTGCTCTTTTCCTTCAGTTTCTTTTTGCATGGAGGAGTCGGGTCTCATGTTTTTGGACCTTGGTTGTTATTACGGGTTCTCACTTCCATATGAGTCCTCTTCAGCTTTGTATCTTTTCCAATGATACGGGGACCATACTCGGTTATCTCTGAGGACTTGTTTAATTTCCAGAACAAGTCTGTTTCTGTCTTGGTGACTGAACTGTTAGCTTTTAATACAGGGGGCTTCTTTTGTCTGTAATTTCTAAAGATGCAAGGTTTTGTTTTTTCAGGATGCGGGGTGTCTGGGGGTCTCAGAAGGCATATAGGGAGTTTGGTTTTTTCAGGAGGGGAAGTTAAAGGGACAGTCAACACCAGAATTTTTGTTGTTTAAAAAGATAGATAATCCCTTTATTACCCATTCCCCAGTTTTGCAAAACCAACACTGTTATATTAATACACTTTTTACTTCTGTGACTAACTTGTATCTAAGCATCTTCTGACTGCCCCTAATCACATGACTTTTAGTTATCTATTGATTTGCATTTTAGCCAATTAGTGCAGTGTCTGCCACTAGCCACGGGCGTGATCACAATGCTATCTATATAGCCTACATGAGCTTGCTCTCCCCTGCTGTGAAAAGTAAATAAAATAGAGGCGGCCTTCAAGGGCTTATAAATTATCATATGTGCCTTCCTAGGTTTGCTTTCAACTAGAATACCAAGAGAACAAAGCAAAATCGTTGATAAAAGTAAATTGGAAAGTTGTTTAAAATTGCATGCCCTATTTGAAAAATGAAAGTTTTTTTTGGACTTGACTGTCCCTTTAACTGTTAAGATTTTAAAACTCTGTGCAATATCCAGGGCCCTTCAGAGTTGTCCTATATTGAAAAGGGATTTTTTTCTATGTTTTCAGATTGGACTATGTTACATCTGTAGCTTGTGTCATTCATCAGTGGGGAACTTGCAGTTTCCTAGTTATGAAGCTAGTGTTTTACATTCTTTCCTGAGCACAAGTTTATTGGTGTCTGAATGAATATCTGGAAAACATTTTTTTTCTCAGTCTTCAGTTGTTCTGTCTGGAAGAGTGGTCTCTTCATTTGGTTATGTTCTATTAGATTATAGATCTTTGGGGTCGCCCAGATATATTTCTGATGGCTTCCTGGGTACTGTGCAAGGTCCAGGAATCTTTGAACTGTGTTTGTGGATGCTCTAATAGTCATTCTGGCTACCCTATATTTTTTTACACCTCTGGTCTTTCATCCCACGGTGATTGCCTAGATTTGGCAGGAAGAGCTTTGGTTTTCTGTTTTCTCCAGCTTGTTTCCTGCAGTATTTGGTATACAGATCTGGTTCTGATGTCCAGTTTCTTTCCTTGGCTGCTTCTTTTGCATCCAGACCTTCTATTTTAAAGGGACATTGTACACTAGATTTGTCTTTGCAGAAATGTTTTGTAGATGATCCATTTATATAGCCCATCTGGGTGTGTTTTTGAAACAAGCATAGTTTTGCTGATTTTTAAATAGCATTGTGCTGATTTTCAGACTCCTAACCAATCCCCAACGTTTTAGATGTATACTGATGTATACAGACTGCAGATTGCTTCTGTTTGTATAATGGGTCTATTCGTATGCAGGGGAGGGGGGGATTCTGCTATCAGCCCCTTTCAGTGGGTGTCCCAGGCTAATCTCATTAACAGTGCTAAATTGGGAGCTTCTAAGTAAGTTTTTTAAATGTTTTATACTGGATTTTTATATCAGTTTCTGTGTATAGTATTCTTTATAGTAGTGTCTATTACATGCAATTAAATGAAAATTGGTGTATACTGCACCTTTAAGGTAGGATTCTAGTTCTCTTGACTTGAAGGCCCGGACTAAGAATCAGACATCCTCTTTGTCTTTGAACTATTTGTTTAGTTACCGAGTTTCTTATTCAGACTTGTAAGTCTGTGACTAGGGGAATTGTTATTTATTGCTCTGAAAGGCCTTTATTTCTTGGCATTCTTTTTGAATTCCCAGATTTCTTGTTATTTTCACAGGATGACTTGGAATAAGGGTTTATCCGACCATTTTTTGAAGGGTTAGATATTTATCATTTTTTGTTATGTTCCATAACAAGATTGCTAATCTTCCTGACATTCATGGTTTAGTCCTAGCCTGGCCTAGAATTAAGCCACCTGTTATCCATTTTTTCCTCCTTGGAACCTTAAAGGGACATGAAACCCAACATTTTTCTTTCATTATTCAGATAGAGAATAAAATGTAAAAATGTTTCCAGTTTAATTCTGTTATCAAATTTGCTTCTTTTTCATGTTATTCTTTGTTGAAGAGATACTTAGGTAGGTAGCATGCACATGCCTGATGCACATGACAGGAAATAGTGCTGCCATCTAGTGCTCTTGCTAAATTATCACATTGTTCCAAAACTGCTGCCATATAGTGCTGCAGACAGGTGCAAACTCCTAAGCTTAAAGTAAAAGTTGACTTTAGTATATTACTATATCTGGTTATAAAATACATTTAAAAATAAGTGAAATTTCATTCATGATTTTTTTCTAATTCTATTTTTAACCCTACTTCTGTACCTTCAAAGCCGCTAGACTTGTTTGCCGTTCCTCCACCCGCATGAAATTTTTGTTTTGGTTTTGCGGTGACGAATATCGATATAACAACTTCATCGGTTCCCCATGGGCATCTAAAACCGTTAGATCGACACCCCCATTTTGAAATGCACATGTGGCTATCCTAGAAGAGAAATCCCATGTATCGGAGCGGAGATCGTATTATTGTATTTATCAGAGACTGATAAATACGTATAGAGCGGGTGGGACTGCTCTTACGTGTAAGACTACTAAAGCCGGAAGCTAGTAAAGGGCGGAGGAAGCTAGCAAAAGGTATGGAAAATAAAATATAAATATGTTTTAATTTGGCACAAATTTAAAAAAAAAATTGTTAGCGACCATATAGGATTATAGTGGTAGAATCCATAGCGTTATTTGCGGATTGTAAAATTGACTTTCACTTTAAATCCCTGCTTTCAACAAAGGATAACAAGAAAATTAAGAAAATTTGATAGTAGAAGGGAATGGGGAAAGTTGCTTAAAACTGTATGTTCCATCTGTAGGTGGACTACACAGCTTGGGTATTAGCTCCCAGGAGTAATGGATCTTAGCACCTGTATGAAAGAAAACATAATTTATGCTTACATTTTTTATTTGTTTTTTTCTGGGATGTTTTTTTGCGTGCATCCGTTTTCCCTGCTCCTATTTTGTTGGATCTTATTACTTTTCCTTCCTTTTTGTGCTTGTCTATGTGTTATACTGCCGTACATACGAGATGGGAGGGGTTTTATAGACGTCTTGGGGTTTAAAAATCTTTACCTCCTCCTAGTGGTAGGGGCACTATTTATGGTAAAGCAGTCTTGACAATGGCTCCATCATTGTTTTGGATGTTAACTAAAGATTTTTCCATATATTTTTTTTTTATTCCAAAGCAAAACTATGTTAATTAATTTTTTTTTCTCCCTCTTTCAACTCTCTCCTGGATCTGTATAGATCACTGAACACGCAAACGTTTGCAAATCCAGGATCGCTGGCACATTTGAGGTTTAGAGGTGCTACAGTAATGAGTTTGGGTGCAGCCAGTAAGAGCACCAATATATTTATAAGCCACCAATGATATCTGGAACCTGACTCCTTGTTTATTCTTTATGCTCACTGTAGTAATGCTCATTGGCTATACTCTCATATCTTGATTATATACACAGCCTAGAATATCAGCAAATATCTGCTTTAGGTTAGTTAATAATCTGTGTCTCCGCCACTGCCCAGCGGGGGTGGAGATTACTTTACAGAGGAAGGGGAGAAACCTGAAGACCTTTGACTTCAGAGTACAAGTTGCTTACCCAAGAGAAATGGATCTTATGCTGTTGCTATAAAAAATTGCAGAGAGTCCACAGTACCATGAAATTAATAAAATCCAAACTTTTTATTGAATCATATTAAAACAAACGGTCATGCAACGTTTTGGGCTTGCAGGCCCTTGATAATGCATTAATGATGCATGATTAAGGGCCTGTGAGCCCGAAACGTTTACAGATCCAGGAGCTGTTCATGGTGCTGTTGACTCTGCAATATTTTGAAGTCATTTTTGAGCTGGCAGTCGACAGCTTGGTCTTACCTGCACCATCCCCAAGGGAATAGAATCTGACTGTTGTTCCTTGTTTGAATTTCATGCTACTGCTATAGATTGTGAAAGAATGCAAGATTGATACAGTATTTTCAGAGTGGCATTACATCAAAGCTCACGCCAGGCTGTGCTGATGCCTAGCTTACCTTACAAATGCATTTTGATCAAAATTCTTTTTTTTTTTCTTCTATATTCTATCTATAAACAGGCTAATAGGAAACTAGGGGTACTTTATATAGAAAGGAAGGGGGTTGAAGACTTTAACTCATGGATGTAATGTTGCTTACTGAAGAGTAATGGATTGTGGAGGCTTCACTATAAAGAAATTGGTTTATCTTACGTAAAAATTAACAGCACAACAGTACTTTTTCCACAAGTCCAGCAAAAGCATATTATACAGAGGTGAAAGCATGTGATGTCACTGCCTTGCAAGTATAATATCTATATGTTTGTGATGCAGTGACCTCATTATGAAAATTGAGTTGGTGAAGAGAACGAAGGAAAAGAGCACATGATACTAATAGTTTTGGAGGCAGAAGTTAGTAGAATTATCCATTCATACAGAAAATAATTAAGTTATTAGTTTGGTAATAGGCCTATGTGAGGCAAATTAGTTATTTGTACAAATCACTGCTTGGAATGATCTGCCTTTTTGATCCTAGGTTGGTCTTATTGTGGATATATCTCAGAGAACAGTGGAGACATTGTTTTGTGCTGTTTCTGTCACATTCCCATTGATACTTAGCATTTAAACTTTGGTGTGGGTGTTCAGCAGTTTGTCTTCGTGGAGTAGATGGAAACCCTCCCAGAAGTCTTCAAGGATCTTCCCATTTATACATAGGTCTTTTGTCATTGTTACTTCTATTGCTGTCTGTTTGAGGAAGTTCTGGCTACTGCAGAAGGATTTATTTTTGACAGACGAAGAAGCAACTTTGACCCTATTTAAAAAACATATTCACTACGGCATTGTTTTAAGCTACAACCTCACCTGCATCTTGGCTTCTGTAGTTTTGTTGATGGCTTTGTCATTCAGCCTCACCATATGAGGGAGCATTTCCTAGGGAAACTGGGGGCCCCAAATATGTATTACATAGAAACAGATTTTTATGGCAGATAAGAACCATAGACTGCCCAAAATGTCCTTAAAGTGTAAACTTATTTAGTTTGTAGACCCATCCTTTTTTCTGCACAACCTTTGAAGAACATCTATGGATTATGGAATACACAGTCCAACGATACAATCCAGCCATGCTCAAACTACAGCTTCTGAAAATCAGGTTGTATGTTGCTTATTGTTAGGCTTTAGGTTTATGCATCCATATTCTTGCAATATCTAAAAAGAATAAGATATTTAGTACTACTGAGCCGTCCACCTCTGAGGGTTCTCCGTCCCGCGAGGTGTGTTCCCAACATTCATCTCTGATTACACATGTAGCTCCCCAAGGCCCTACTAATCCTCCCGCGGGAGGGGCCTCGTGGCCGCCAGATTTCGCTGCCCTGTTGCAAGAGGCGGTTTCTGCGGCCTTTCATGCCCTACCACGCCCTGTGAAGCGCAAGTAAAGGGAAAGACATAGCCTTCCATCCCAGGGGTCATCTACTCCGTTGGATATCTCTGAGAGATTATCCGATGAGGACGCCTCAGACTCATTGGAGGGAGCTCTCTCCTGGCCGGAATTGGCGTTTTCTAGACCTCCGGCTACGGAGGAGCCAGATTTTAAGTTTAAGATGGAGCATTTGCGCTTTTTACTGAAAGAAGTGCTTGCTACGTTGGAGGTTCCGGAACCGAAACTTCCAAAAGAACCTTCAAACTCTAAGCTAGATAGGGTTTACGAGGACAGGGGGGTGCCTCGGACTTTCCCAGTTCCCGTGAAGATAGCTACGATTATTAAGAATGAGTGGAAGAAACTGGTCTCGTCCTTTTCTCCCTCTACCGCTTTTAAAAAGCTGTTCCCCGTTCTGGACTCTCAGCTTGAGCTATGTGGGGCCATTCCTAAAGTGGATGGAGATATCTTCACGCTCGCTAAGCATACGATTATTCCCCTTGAGGATAGTTCATCATTCAAAGAGCCCATGGATAAAAAGTTAGAATCCATGTTGAGAAAGATGTTCCAACTCACAGGGTTTGTTTTCCAACTGGCTGCGGCGATCGCTGCGGTGGCTGGAGCGGCTACCTATTGGTGTGATGCTCTGTCAGCTATGGTCGAGATGGAGACTCCCCTCGAGGAGATACAGGAAAAGATTAAGGCCTTAAGGGTAGCCAATTCTTTTATCTGTGATGCAAACATGCAGGTTATTCGCCTGAATGCCAAGACATCAGGTATCTCTGTTCTAGCCCGTAGGGCCCTATGGTTAAAGTTGTGGTCTGCTGACATGACTTCCAAGTCTAGATTACTATTTTTTCTGTTTCAGGGGAAAGTTATTTTTGGTCCAGGCCTGGACTCTATCATATCCACGGTCACGGGAGGCAAGGGTGCTTTCCTTCCGCAGGATAAGAAGAATAAGCTTAAGGGCTCTACTTTTTCTGCGAAGACCGAGCTGTCCAATGGATCTTGGAACAAGTCCAAGCAGGGCAAGAAGCCCGCCAAGGCAAAGTTGGCATGAAGGTGCAGCCCCCAATCCGTCGCTGGATCGTGTAGGGGGCAGACTATCTCTGTTCGCAGAGGCTTGGATGAGAAACATACAGGATCCTTGGGTTCTGGAGGTTATAACCCAGGGTTACAGGATAGGGTTCAAGACTCATCCGCCAGGGGCAGATTCCTCCTGTCAAACCTATCCTCAAGTCCAGAGAAGAGAGACGCCTTTCTAGAGTGCGTGAGGGATTTCTCATCTCTCAAAGTAATTTTTCCAGTGTCTCTAACAGAAAAGGGTCTAGGGTACTATTCAAACCTTTTCGTGGTCCTAAAGAAGGAGAACACGGTTCGCCCAATTCTGGACCTAAAGTGTCTTAACAAGTTTCTGTCAGTCCCATCGTTCAAAATGGAGACGATCAGATCTATCCTAGTTCAAGAGGGGCAATTTATGAGGACAATAGACTTAAAGGATGCCTACCTTCACGTGCCAATCCACAAGGACCACGTCAGGTTCCTAAGATTCATATTTCTGGACTAACACTTCCAGTTTGTGGCCCTACTGTTCGGTCTGGCGACTGCCTCAAGAGTCTTTACGAAGGTTCTGGGGGCGCTGCTCGCTGTAGCGAGAGCCAGAGGTATTGCGGTGGCTCCTTATATGGACGATATTCTGGTCCAGGCTTCATCCTGCAGTCTTGCAGAGGACCACTCGAAGGCTCTTCTTCTTCTCCATCGATCCCATGGATGGAAGATAAACGAAGGAAAGAGTTCTCTGGTTCCCCAGCTACAGGGTGGAGTTCCTGGGTACGATAATAGATTCCATATCTTTGAAGATATTCCTGACAGATCAGAGACATTCCAAAATTGTGTCCAGCTGTCTTGCCCTTCAGACCTCCTCAAGGCCGTCAGTGGCCAGGTGTATGGAGGTGATTGGGCTCATGGTATCCAGCATAGATGTCATTCCATTCGCCAGGTTCCATCTCAGACCTCTTCAGTTATGCATGTTGAGACAATGGAACGGCGATCACTCAGATCTATCCCAACAGATCTCTCTGGACAACCGAGTGAGGGAATCCCTCTCTTGGTGGATCCGTCTGGGACAGCTGGCTCAGGAGACATCCTTCTTGCGGCCATCATGGGAGATTGTGACCACGGACGCAAGTCTATCAGGATGGGGAGCTGTCTGGGGTGCCAGAAGAAGGGAAGGTGGATTCAAGAGGAGTTGACTCTACTAATAAATATTCTGGAACTTCGAGCGATATTCACAGCTCTGAGCGCTTGGCCCCACCTGGGGTCGTCCCGATTCATCAGGTTCCAGTAGGACAACATTACCTCGGTGGCTTACATAAACCATCAGGGAGGAACGAGAAGCTCCCTAGCCATGAGGGAAGTATCTTGAATTCTGGAATGGGAAGATACTCACAATTATTCGCTCTCAGCGATCCACATTCCGGGTGTGGACAACTGGGAAGCGGACTTTCTCAGCAGACAATCGTTTCATCCGGGGAATGGTCTTTTCATCCTGAGGTGTTTGCGGAGATCTGCAACAGATGGGGGACGCTGGAGATAGACCTCATGGTGTCCAGACTCAACTTCAAGCTACCCAGATATGGGTTGCGGATCAGGGACCCACAGGCAGAGCTAATAGATGCCTTAGCGGTGCCATGGGAGTTCAACCTAATTTACATTTTTTCACTGTTGCCACTTCTTCCTCGAGTGGTGGCCCTGCATCAAACAGGAGCAAGCTTCGACCATTCTGATTGCTCCGTTGTGGCCGAGGAGGACGTGGTTTGCGCATCTGGTGGGGATGTCATTGTCTCCTCCATGGAGGTTACCCTGTCGCAGAGATCTGCTGGTTCAGGGTCCCTTTCTACATCAAAATATCGATTCTCTGAGGCTGACTGCGTGGTGATTGAACGCCTAGTCTTGGCTAAGAGAGGTTTTTCTGAGAGAGTAATTGATACTCTCATCCAGGCCAGGAAGCCGGTCACTTGTCGCATCTATCATAAGGTGTGGATGACCTACTTATCCTGGTGTGAGGAACATGGATATCCCTGGCACAAGGTTAGGGTATCCAGGATTCTGACCTTTCTCCAGGATGGTCTGGATAAGGGACTTGCCGCCAGTTCCTTAAAGGGACAGATTTCGGCGTTATCGGTGCTTTTACACAAGAAGCTAGCGGAGCTTCTGATATTTAGTCCTTTGTTCAGGCTCTGTCTAGGATCAGACCTGTCTTTAGAAATGCTCCTCCTTGGAGCTTAAACTTGGTTCTTAAGGTTTTGCAGAGGGCTCCGTTTGAGCCTATGCATGCTCTTGACATTAAGATTCTTTCCTGGAAGGTTCTATTTCTTCTGGCTATTGAATCGGCTCGCAGGGTGTCTGAGTTAGCGGCCTTGCAATCTGAGCCCCCTTACCTGGTTTTTCACGCTGATAAGGCTGTGCTTCGCACTGGGTTGGGATTTCTTCCCAAGGTGGTGCCAGATTGTAACATCAATCAGGAGATAGTAGTTCCTTCCTTGTGTCCTAATCCTTCTTCATCTAAGGAGAGGTTACTGCATAACTTGTATGTGGTTCGAGCCTTGAAGTTTTATCTTCAGGTCACAAAAGATTTCAGACAGACTTTGTCCCTATTTGTGGTGTATTCAGGGAAGCGTAGGGTGCAGAGGGCCTCTTCCACTTCAGTCTTTTTGTTTGCGGAGCATTATCTGTTTGGCCTATGAGACAGCTGGACATAAGCCTCCTCAGAAGATTACAGCTCACTCAACTAGAGCTGTTGCCTCTTCTTAGGCCTTTAAGAACGAGGCCTCTGTGGAGCAGATTTGTAAGGCGGCTACTTGGTCCTCCTTACATACTTTTACAAAGTTTTACAAATTTCATGTTTTTGCTTCGGCGGAAGCTGTGTTTGGGAGAAAGGTTCTGCAGGCTGTGGTGCCCTCAGTATAGTGTCCGCCTCCTTTTACCCTCTCATTCAGTGTCCTCTAGAGCTTGGGTATTTGTTCCCACAAGTAATGAATGAAGCAGTGGACTCTCCTCCCATTAAGATGGAAAACATAAATTATGCTTACCTGATAATTTCATTTCCATCTGTGGGAGGAGAGTCCACTGCTCCCGCCAATTTGCTCCGGTGGGCAGACCTATATTTAATATTATTCTTCTGGCACCCCTGATATTTCTCCTACTTTTCCTTGTTCCCTTGGCAGAATGACTGTGGGATGAGGGGAGTGGGGGAGGTATTTAAGCCTTTGGCTGGGGTGTCTTTGCCTCCTCCTGGTGGCCAGGTTCTTATTTCCCACAAGTAATAAATGAAGCAGTTGACTCTCCTTTCACAGATGGAAATGAAATGATCAGGTAAGCATAATTTATGGGGGGGGGGGTTTACCTGCCATTACTAA
Source organism: Bombina bombina (assembly GCF_027579735.1). Lineage (NCBI taxonomy): Eukaryota > Metazoa > Chordata > Amphibia > Anura > Bombinatoridae > Bombina > Bombina bombina. The sequence goes on along the minus strand of NC_069499.1, from coordinate 1,009,087,110 downwards.
TATTTTTTCTTGCTAATGCCATACATTTTTCCTAGTAGCGATACAGCTCTGTTCTGTCTTTTCATAGGGTGTAAATTTAGAGTGCCTAATAGAAGTCAACTCTTCAGTCCTAAGTTAGGAATAGAGTTTTATACCTGCAGGATCAAAAAGCAAAGTTTAAAATTTCTCCTAATCAAAACAAAAATCCATACTGTACTGGCTACGTCTGTGCCATTACCTATGACATATCAGCTGGTTTAGGAGGGTACATTTTGCTGTATGATTGTTTCTTGTTGAGACTTCTACAGTATTCAGTTTAGGGTAGTGGGAGGCCACATAAAATGCATGAGAAGGTCACATAGTGGCCACTGCACTTTAGGCTGGACAAGCCAGTAGGTGTTAAGCTCCTGTTAAGGAAGATGCTAGAGGCTTAAAGGGACAGTCTAGTCAAAATTGAACTTTCTTGATTCACATAGAGCATGCAATTTTAAAAATAATTCCAATATACTTTTATCTTTAAATTTGCTTTGTTCTCTTGGTATTCTTAGTTGAAAGCTAAACCTAGGTAGGCTCATATGCTAATTTCTAAGGCTGTCTCTTATCTCAGTGCATTTTGACAGTATTTCACGGCTGGACAGCGCTAGTTCAAGTGTGCCATATAGATAACATTGTGCTCACTCCCCTGGAGTTATTTAGTCAGCACTTATTGGCTGATTGCAAGTCTGTCAAAAGAACTAAAATAAGGAGACAGTCTGCTAAGGCTTAGCTACAAAGTATATTCCCAAAGGTAAAGTGTATTAATATAACAGTGTTGGTTTGCAAAACTGGGGAATGGGTAATAAAAGGTATTATCTATCTTTTTAAACAATAACAATTCTGTCGTAAATTGTTTCAGGCTTAGGTTAAAAGGGATAAGGTGTTTGTTATTAATTTGGTTATTTCACTAAGGAAAGGAAAAATCAGGTTGGAAGTTTGTTTTTTCTACTTACTTAGTTTAGGTAATTTATTTCTGTTTTCTACTTTGCAAAATTGGGAAAAGGTTGATGTGACTAATGGCGTTCAGCCTGCTCCTTATGGATAGGTGGTCTGAGTCTACTTTGAATAAAGCTTTTCAGACTGTTGGCCCTGTTTATAGACCAGCTATTGCTGCTTTTAGTGCTGTGTGAATCAGCTAGAACTGGTTCTAACAGTTAATTGTAGCTTTTCTTTGTGCTTTCTGTGCAAAACCTTTAGCCTGTGTTTTAGTGTGGGAGACAGCTGACCAGGCCAGAGGAAAGCAGAAAACAATGCAGTCTCCATGACCTTTTTTTAAGAGGGATCTGAGGATAGTTCTTAACCAGGAGAGACAGTGAGAGTTCATACACAGCTGAAAATCCTTAAGAATGGCAAGTAAAAGTATCTCATAATCTATTTTCTGCTGTCCCTTATTTGATGTAACCTTTAATGAATGTCAATTAACACTAATACTAAATAAAGTAACACCTAAATAAAAGGCAAGAGACACCTCTACTTATATGCTCTATCTGTTTGTAATAAACAATCCTTTCAATTAGTGAAATACTTTGGCCTAGATTACAAATGTTGCCCAAAAGTGTTAACCCTACTGTATATTATCATTACTCAAGCACAATCCATACCGTTTATTTTTCGTGCTCATATTACCAAGTCCAAAGTTGTTGGTTTTTTTTTAATTTTATTTATTGTTAGAGTAACAGCATATAGGATACTGCGTATGAGTTATTTCCATCTTAATATGAGGAGAGTCCATGACTTCATTCCTTACTTGTGGGAATACAGAACCTGGCCACCAGGAGCAGGCAAAGACACCCCAGCCAAAGGCTTAAATACCTCCCCCACTCCCCTCATCCCCCAGTCATTCTTTGCCTTTCGTTACAGGAGGATGGCAGAGAAGTGTTGGAAGATTTGGAGTAGTCTCTTATGGAGGGTAGTACTCTTCGCTATGGGACTGGAGTTTTAAGTAGTCTTGTCAGCCTCTCAGTGAGAGCATTGACGAATGTTAGGGTCTGGAGATGCAGGGAGAGTCTTCCTGCAAAACCATCCAGACTTGTATTAACTACTCCTAAGCAATCAGTGTTAATGAGTTTCACTGCCTGCTTCTATCACTCAAGTCCATGTCAGGTGCGATGCTACAAGACTGTCAAACTTGAGAGGCTGCGTGTCTGTTCCACGGTGATGATTCCGGTAAGATCGTATCATTTTTATATCATATGATAATGTAAGAAGACAGGGTCACAGTGTGACTCCTTTATCTGTATTGAATCAAGGGTTAATATCTCCGGAAGGGGATTATTGAACGGGGGGGGGGGATTTATACATTATTTACTTTATTATGTTTTATGCTGCGACATGTGTGAGATGAGGCTCTGGCAGATGTGGGAACATTCAGGTTTTTTTACTTTCGTTTTGGATATCTGCGCAGCCTATCAGTTTGGCACGCTTTTCTTCCTGCTGCAGGGGCAGTCCTGCATGGCACTCCATGTGACCGGGTGTGGCCTCATTAACTTCCTCTTTCCTGACCGTGCGGTTTACAGGAGAAGAAGCGGTTTCTCTGTGGGGCCTGGGTCATAGGAGGTGGTGAGTGCCCTGGCCATTGGGAGTATAAAGGTGCCATTTACTTTTTCTATAGTCTATTGTAAAAGTACAAGCTATGGAGGACTCTGATGCGTTAGAGGGTACTCCCTCTTTACCTGTTTTTATTGTGAGGAGGCTACGGTATACCTGCCTGCTAAACTATGTTCCACATGCCTTGATAAAGTTGTTATATCTAAAAAGACTAAGATGTTTAGTACAACTGAGCCGTCCACCTCTGAGGGTTCTATGTCCCGTGAGGTGCGTTCCCTGCAGTCATCTCCGATTACACATGTAGCTTCCCATTGCACGACTAATCCTCCTTTGGGAGGGGCCCTCTTACCGCCAGACTTTTATGAACTGTTGCAAATGGCACTGTCTGCGCCCTTTAGTGCTTTACCTCGCCCTGCTAAGCGCAAGCAAAAGGTTAAATACAATGATCCTTCCCAGGGGTCATCTACCAACTTGATGAATTTATTTGACACTAGATTATCCGCTGATGAAGATGCCTCTGATTCTTTTGAAGAGGCTTTTTCTGGATCGGAATCGGCTGCCTCTAAGCCTCCGGCTGCTAAGGAACCTGACTTTAGATTTAGGATAGAGTACTTCCACTTTCTGTTAAAAGAAGTATTGGCTACGTTAGAGGTTCCGGAACCAAAGTTACCAAAGAACCTTCTATTCCTAAGCTTGATAAGGTTTATGATGACAGGGTTGTACCACAAACTTTCCCGGTTCCCATTAAGATGGCAAATATTTTTAAGAATAAATGGGAAAGACTCGGATCCTCTTTTTCCCCTTCTTCTTCCTTTAAAAAAATGTTCCTGACTCCCAATTAGAGTTGTGGGGATCTGTCCCTAAGGTGGATGGAGCTATCTCAATGCTTGCTAAGCGCACCACTATCCCTCTTGAGGATAGTTCTTCATTTAAGGAGCAATTAGAAACTCTGTTGAGAAAGATGTTTCAGCATACAGGGTTTTTATTTCAACCTGCAGCGGCGGTTGCTGCGGTGGCTGGAGCTGCTACCTATTGGTGTGACATCTATTGGAGATGATCGAGGTGGAAACTCCCCTCAATGAGATCCAGGAAAGAATTAAGGCCTTGAGGGTTGCTAATTCCTTTATTTGCGATGCTAACATGCAGATGCTTCGCTTGAATGCTAATAATTCAGGCTTTTCTGTTCTGGCCCGTAGGGCTCTGTGGCTGAAGTCTTGGTCCGCGGACATGACTTCAAAATTTAGATTGCTTTCCCTTCCTTTTAAGGGAAAGGTTCTTTTCGGTCCAGGACTGGACTCTATCAAATCCACGGTCACTGAGGGCAAGGGTGCCTTCTTTCGTTCGGATAAATCCCAACGCCAACAGCCCTCCGCGAAGCAGGATCAGTCCAAGGGAACTTGGAAACCATCTCAATCTTGGAATAAGTCCAATCAGAACAAGAAGCCCACCAAGACTAAATCGGCATGAAGGGGCGGCCCCCGATACGTTGTCGGATCGTGTTGGGGACGGACTATCTCTTTGTGGAGGCTTGGCTGGGAGGTCATTGCTCAGGGTTACAGGATAGGTTTCAAATCTCATCCACCCAGGGGCAGCTTTCTCTTGTCAAACCTTCAAGACCAGAAAAACGAGATGCTTTTCTAGGGTCATAATATTCAAATTACCTCCTCTCCGGACCCTGACAACAGTAGTTCAATGGCTGGTCGAAAAAGGCACAGGCTCCGCTTTACAAATTTAAAATTAAAGCGTTACTTTATTTCTTTGTTACAATTGCTCAAACAAATCACACACACCTCTCTGCTTGCTCAGAGCAAGCATAGAGGTGTGTGTGATTTGTTTGAGCAATTGTAACAAAGAAATAAAGTAACGTTTTAATTTGTAAAGCGGAGCCTGTGCCTTTTTCGACCAGCCATTGAATTACTGTTGTCATGGTTCTGGAGAGGAGGTAATTTGAATACTGTGTTTCTTACTTGCTGAGGCAAGAGCTATGGGGTCAGGCTTTCCCCAAATTGACTTCTGGGAATCCTGCACACGGGGAGCAGAACTGTTCAGGGATTTTCGTGTGGAATTGAATGTGGTGAGTGTTCTACCTCTTGTCTTTTGGTATGCTTTTCTAGGGTGCGTGAGGGATCTCTCCTCCCTAGGAGTGATTGTGCCAGTTCCTCTAGCAGAAAGAGGTCTGGGTTACTACTCAAACCTTTTTGTTGTCCCAAAGAAGGAGGGTACGCCTCGCACAATTCTAGGCCTAAAGTGTTTAAACAAGTTTCTATCGGTGCCATCATTCAAGATGGAGACGATAAGGTTGATTATGTCCAAGAGGTACAGTTCATGACTATGATAGACTTGAAGAAGGATGCTTGCCTTCATGTGCCAATACAGAACGATCACTCTTAAGTTCTTAAGATTCGCCTTTCTGGACCAACACTTCCAGTTTGTGGCTCTCCCATTTGGTCTGGCTACTGCCCCAAGAGTCTTTACGAAGGTTCTAGGGGCTCTCCTCGCGATGGCGAGATCCAGGGGCATTGCAGTAGCTCCATACTTGGACAACATCTTGGTCCAAGCTCCATCCTGTCGGCTGGCAGAAGACTATTCAAGAGCTCTGCTACTTCTTCAATCTCATGGATGGAAGATAAACTTAGGAAAGAGTTCTCTGGTTCCCAGTATCAGAGTGGAATTCCTGGGCACGATAATAGATTCCATATCCATGAAGATATTCCTTACAGACCAGAGACGTTGCAAAATTACTTCCAATTGTCTTGACCACTTTAAGGCCATCTGTGGCCCAGTGTATGGAGGTGATTGGGCTCATGGTTTCCAGCATAGATATTGTTACATTCGCCAGGTTCCACCTTAGACCTCTTCAGCTGTGCATGCTGAGGCAATGGAACGACGATCACTCGGATCTATCCCAACAGATTTCTCTGGACAACTGGTCGAGAGAATCACTCTCATGGTGGCTCTGTCCAGATCGCCTGTCCCAGGGGACATCCTTCTTGAGACCATCCTGGGAGATTGTGACTACGGGCGCAAGTCTCTCAGGATGGGGAGCTGTTTGGGGTGCCAGGAAGGCACATAGTCGGTGGACTAGAGAGGAATCTCTTCTCCCGATCAACATTTTGGAACTTCAAACGATCTTCAACGCTCTGAAGGCTTGGCCTTTTCTGGGTTCGTTCCAGTTTATCAGATTCCAATCAGACAACATTACCTCGGGGGCTTACATCAACCATCAGGGGCGAACGAGAAGCTCCCTAGCCATGAGGGAAGTTTCTCAGATTCTGGAATGGGTGGAGGCCCGCAGCTTCTTGCTGTCATCGATCCACATTCCGGGTGAATGGTCTCTCAATCCTGAGGTGTTTGCAGAGTTTTGCAGCAGATGGGGGATGCCGGAGATAGATCTCATGGCATCCAGACTCAATGCCAAGCTACCCAGATATGGGTTGAGGTCCAGGGATCCTCAGGCAGAACTGATAGATGCCTTAGCAGTAACCTAGGGGTTCATCCTAGTTTAAATGTTTCCGCTGTTACCACTTCTTCCTCGGGTAGTGGCCCGCGTCAAGCAGGAGCAAGCTTCGACTATTCTAATTGCTCCATCGTGGCCTTGAAGGATGTGGTTTGCAGACCTGGTGGGAATGTCGTCATCTCCTCCATGGAGGTTACCTTGTCGCAGGGATCTGCTAGAACAGGGTTCTTTTGTTCATCAAAATCTGGTTTCTCTTAGGCTGAGTGCGTGTAGATTGAACGCCTAGTCCTAGCCAAGAGAGGTTTTTTTGAGAGAGTGGTTGATACTCTCATCCAAGCTAGAAAGCCAGTCAACCATTGCATCTATCATAAGTTGTGGAGGACCTACTTATTCTGGTGTGAAGAATGGGGATTCCCCTGGCATAAGGTCAAGGTATCCAGGATTCTTTCCTTTCTCCAGGACGGCTTGGAAAAGGGACTTGCTGCTAGTTCCTTAAAGGGACAAATTTCAGCGCTATCAGTGTTATTACACAAGAGGCTAGCTGAGCTTCCTGATATTCAGTCTTTTGTTCAGGCTCTGTCCAGAATCAGACCTGTGTTAAGACATTCCGCTCCTCCTTGGAGTTTAAATTTGGTTCTTTTGCAGAGGGCTCCGTTTGAGCCCATGCATTTGGTTGATATTAAGTTATTGTCTTGGAAGGTTCTTTTTCTACTGGCTATTGCTTCGGCACGCAGAGATGGCGGCCTTGCAATGTGAGCCTCCTTACCTAGTTTTTCATACTGATAAGGCTGTTCTTCACACTGGGTTGGGTTTCCTCCCTAAGGTGGTGTCTAATCGCAACATCAATCAGGAGATCGTGGTTCCTTCCTTGTGTCCTAATCCTTTTTCGTCGAAGGAACGATTACTTCATAATTTGGATGTGGTTCGAGCTTTCTATCTTCAAGCTACGAAGGATTTTAGACAGACTTCGGCATTGTTTGTTGTCTATTCTGGGAAGCGCAGAGGGCAGAAGGCTTCTGCCACTTCCCTATCTTTTTGGTTAAGGAGCATTATCCGCTTAGCATATGAAACAGCGGGACAGAAGCCTCCTCAGAGGATTACGGCTCATTCAACTAGAGCTGTGGCTTCTTCTTGGGCCTTCAAAAATGAGGCCTCTATGAAGCAGATTTGTAGGGCAGCTACCTGGTGGTTCTTACATACTTTTTCAAAATTTTACAAATTTAAACTGTTCGCTTCGGCGGCTGCAGCTTTTGGGAGAAAGGTTTTGCAGGCTGTGGTGCCCTCAGACTAGAGTCCACTCCTCTTTTTACCCTCCCGTTTTTCATTCAGTGTCCTCTAGAGCTGGGTTGGGTATATGTTTCCCACAAGTAAGGAATGAAGTCGTGGACTCTCCTCATATTAAGATGGAAAACATAAATTATGCTTACCTGATAATTTCATTTCCATCTGTATGAGGAGAGTCTACAGCCCCCGCATGTTTTCTCCTTTGCACGGACCAACATTTTTGTTTGTTCTTCTGGCACCATTTATACCCTGATATTTCTCCTACTGTTCCTTGTTCCCTCGGCAGAATGACTAGGGGATGAGGGGAGTGGGGGATGTATTTAAGCCTTTGGCTGGAGTGTCTTTGCCTTTTTCTGGTGGCCAGGTTCTGTATTCCCACGAGTAAGGAATGAAGCCATGGACTCTCCTCATACAGATGGAAATGAAATTATCAGGTAAGCATAATTTATGTTTTCCCTCACATAATGGACTTCTATGGGGGCACGCAGTAAAATCCATGTTGGATTACACTTGAGCAAAACAATCTATTTAAGTAATGGATCTCTTCTTATAGTTCTGTTGTTCGTTTTTGTTTTTTTTGTTTGTTTTTTAATGAAACAAAGTGAAGGTAAAGTTACCTTGTCGATATCAAATATTTTTGTTTGATCAAAATTAATATGACTTTCATTCATGATTTTTTGGAAAATGTATTCTAAATAAAGTAATCACCGTTTTAACTCAGTTTCTAGCTCCGCAAAATCAACCCATTTTTTTTTTTTTTTTATTGGTCTTGATCACGTTTTTTTTCTATCAACCAAAAAACTCCGAAAACCTTATTTGGAAGTACCGCTATCCTATAAAATTGGAAATTTAAATATGTTAAATTTTTAATCTAATAGCTTCTTGACATATGTTTTCATACAGGTCAACTATATGCAAAATGAAGCTAAAGTCTGTCTAAAATAACATAGTACTGAATGAATATCGTTATTCATTCAATACTATGTTTCCAACGAGAGAAAGCATGCACAGTTGTGATCTGGTTTGCCGATTATCGCATGCGCAGAAGAGACAAATCGCAGATTGACGCATGCGCCTTTTTTACTGAGCCTCGTGAACGCGCTTTAGACACGTAGAAAGCAGGTGGGACGGCTCTGTATGTCAAAGACAAGGAAAGCAGGAAAAAGTATTTGGGAAGAGTCAGGTATCGCAACGGTAGGGAGTGATAAATATTGATAATAGTGAAATAATAAAAATGATTGTGAAAAAAGTTAGCGATTAACTTATGTTAATAGTAAATAATGCAATTAGGTCTTAAAACTGTAGAAACGTTACCTTCACTTTAAAGGGACAGTGTACTTTAAAATTGTTTCTTTCATGTAATTGGCAAGAGTCCATGAGCTAGTGACATATGGGATATACAATCCTACCAGGAGGGGCAAAGTTTCCCAAACCTCAAAATGCCTATAAATACACCCCTCACCACACCCACAATTCAGTTTTACAAACTTTGCCTCCTATGGAGGTGGTGAAGTAAGTTTGTGCTAAGATTTCTACGTTGATATGCGCTTCTCAGCATTGTTGAAGCCCGATTCCTCTCAGAGTACAGCGAATGTCAGAGGGACGTGAAGGGAGTATCACCTATTGAATACGATGATTTCTCTAACGGGGGTCTTTTTCATGGGTTCTCTGTTATCGGTCGTAGAGATTCATCTCCTACCTCCCTTTTCAGATCGACGATATACTCTCAATTTACCATTACCTCTACTAATAACCGTTTTAGTACTGGTTTGGCTATCTGCTATATGTGGATGGGTGTCTTTTGGTAAGTATGTTTTCATTACTTAAGACACTCTCAGCTATGGTTTGGCACTTTATGCAAATTATATAAAGTTCTAAATATATGTATTGTACTTATATTTGCCATGAGTCAGGTTCATGTATTTCCTTCTGCAGACTGTCAGTTTCATATTTGGGAATGTAAACACTTTAAGAAATGTATTTCTTACCTGGGGTTTAGTCTTTTTTCAATTTTACTACTTTTTTGCAATTGCGGGTGTTAGGCCCGCGGGTGCGTCAAATGCTACACTTTATTGCGTCATTTTTGGCGCAAAAAAATACGTTTTTGATGCAACTTCGTCATTTCCGGCGTCATACGTGACGCCGAGACCTTTCACACGGCGGCGTCATTAGTGATGCAAGTGTCATTTCCGGTCAAATTTTTTTCATTATTTCAATACCCCATTGTTGTTTGCCTCCTGCTTTCTTTTCTATCAAGAGGCCTATGCTTTTGCATTTTTTCCCATTCCTGAAACTGTCATTTAAGGAAATAGATAATTTTGCTTTATATGTTGTTTTTTCTCTTACATTGAGCAAGATGTCCCAATCTGATCCTGTCTCTGAAGTTTCTGCTGGAACATTGCTTCCTGACATCGGTTCTACCAAAGCTAAGTGCATTTGTTGTAAAATTGTAGAAATTATTCCACCGAATGTCATTTGTAATAGTTGTAATGATAAACTTTTACATGCAGATAGTGTTTCTATCAGTAATAGTACATTGCCAGTTGCAGTTCCTTCAACTTCTAATGTGCATGATATACCTGTAAATTTTTAAGAATTTGTTTCCGATTCTATTATGAAGGCTTTGTCTGCATTTCCACCTTCTAATAAACGTAAAAGGTCTTTTAAAACTTCTCATTTAGCTGATGAAATTTCAAATGACCAACAACATAATAATTCATCCTCTTCTGATGAGGATCTATCTGAAACAGAAGATCCTTCCTCAGATATTGACACTGACAAATCTACTTATTTATTTAAAATAGAGTATATGCATTCTTTATTAAAAGAAGTGTTAATTACTTTGGATATTGAAATGAGAGAAAAAGACAGGCGCACAAGGCACAATTCAAGTGTAGGATTTTATTGTACTAGTAAAACACACGGTTAAAAACACTTACTAGATAAAGGTTAAAAGTCAGCATTGAGAGCATATGCTCATTAGGATTATCGCAGCTCCTGTAGCACCAGGGAGATAGTTGGTCCTTTTCCTCTCCGTTTACGAAAAGACTAAGTGGGCGATGGTGTTCCGGATCCTGTCACCCCAGTCTTGGTAACGCTAGTGCTGAACAGTATTCTTTAACTGCTTTCCTGATAAGTCTTTTTTGTTGTTCGGATGCCTGACGCGTTTCCCCCGACTCCGGTCGGGCTTTATCAAAGGCTGGATAAATTGAACTTGGCGCCTCTTTGTTTTAAAGGTATGTCCGCCAATCAGATGGGAGGTGTGCGCTTTCTAGCCAATCATTACTAGAAGGTGTGAGCGCATATGTAAACCCGGATTTAAGATTGTATATCCCTAAAATAGCATGCAGTAACAATATTTTTACACATAGTTTCATACAGCGAACACGTGAGGGAAAGACAAAAAACAAAATATGAGTACAAAGATACTTCTAAGAACAAATAAAAGCAGTGCAATACATAACGTTCTCTCTTATTGCAAACAAAGTATATGTAATTAATAGACAACAAATGTGCATTGTATGTTTCTAGTGGGACCCATATTAGAACGTTTTACCCTTATTTGTATGTTAATGGTTATAAAATGATAATTATAAGGATTTTGAACGTTTTATATTGTTGATAGACCTAAAATATAACCTTAATATAATTTTCTACGTTAAAACAGAACACTTATGAAAAACTTGTGAAATATTCTTTTTAGTGATAAAACTTTGCTATGTAATAGCCATACAGGATTCTGTCCATATTCACTTTAAGTTTATAAATTTAATTTATTTGGTTAGCTTTTATCAAAAAATGCGAAATTTACTAATTTGAATAAGTTAAATGAATGAATAATTGTTAACAAAAATTAGTAAAAAACGTTATTGTTAAAAAAAAAAAAAAAAAAAGGAAAAAAAAAAAAACGTTATTATTAAGAAATTCCTAATTAGTTTTTGTTTAAAAGCATAGTGTAGATGTGTTAAAGTTGATGTTGTAATAACAAGCTGCGCTATATATATATATTCTAGAAGATAACAATTATGTTGGGGAGAGTATCCTTGTGATCTTGATGATTAACAAAAGATGCCCTGAAAACAAGGTTCTTTAGGGGACATCATTTTGCCTTTAAAATGCAATATTTAAAATTCAATATTTTTGAAAAAATTTTAGTTGAGTTGATTGGTATATCTGAAACATTAAGATATGTTTTCAAAGGGATATCATGTGTTAGGAAAGGGGATATTATACACACTAAAATTTATAGCTGTTTAAAATTGGGATGTTAAGACTATAGATGAAGATGAGGATTGGAAATGACCTAGCTAAAACATGTGCAAGTATTATGGAAGTTCTGACCGCACAAAGGGAAATTATTGCATAATTTTATAAGAAGGCCGCCACATCTATATCAATGTTTAATCCTAAGGGCTGCAATGTTTTTAGCTTGTAGATCCACTTTGTTTCTAGTTTTCTTAGTTCAAGTAATCTATTTGGTTTTGTGTATGGTACTTGATCAATTACTTGTAATTGATCAAGTACCATACACAAAACCAAATAGATTACTTGAACTAAGAAAACTAGAAACAAAGTGGATCTATTGGCTGCTATTATTATATTTTTCTGTGGACTTTTTTTTTTTTAATCATAGGCTTTTTAATCATAGGCACTTTAACCTATATCCATTCTAGGAATAAGGGGTTTTTGAGTATTTTTAACATATTATCTGTTATTGATTTTTTACTCTGTTTTATTAATTGTATTTTAACTGGTATCTAGACAGTTTTTAAATATTTTCAAAGCTTTTAACTTTTGGATGAGCAACTCATACACCATCACAGTGGCGACAACATATAACAAATAACATTAAGTTGGCAACAACTATTTAAAAATTTTTTTTTGTTTCAGTACATGAGCGCATAAAATCACAACCAGTACTTTGGATATTGAGGTAACCAGTCCTATTGACGTTCAGTCTAATAAACGTTTAAATGCTGTTTTTAAACCTCCTGTGGTTCCCTAGGTGTTTTTTCCCATTCCTGAGGCCATTTCTGATATGATTTCTAGGGAATGGAATAAGCCAGGTACTTCCTTTATTCCTTCTTCAAGGTTTAAGAGATTGTATCCTTTACCAGCAAAATCTATAGAGTTTTGGGAAAAGATCCCCAAAGTTGATGGGGCTATTTCTACTCTTGCTAAACGTACCACTATTCCTATGGAAGATAGCACTTCCTTTAAGGATCCTTTAGATAGGAAGCTTGAATCTTATCTAAGGAAGGCCTATTTATATTCAGGTCATCTTCTCAGACCTGCTATATCTTTGGGTGATGTTGCGGCTGCATCAACTTTCTGGTTGGAAAATTTAGCGCAACATGAATTGGATTTTGACATATCTAGCATTGTTCGCTTACTGCAACATGCTAATCATTTTATTTGTTATGCCATTTTTGATATTATCAAAATTGATGTTAGATCCATGACTTTAGCTGTATTAGCTAGAAGAGCTTTGTGGCTTAAATCTTGGAATGCTGATATGACATCTAAATCTAGATTACTATCTCTTTCTTTCCAAGGTAATAATTTATTTGGTTCTCAGTTGGATTCTATTATTTCAACTATCACTGGAGGAAAAGGAGTTTTTTTGCCTCAGGATAAAAAACCTAAGTGTAAATCTAAGGCTTCTAACCGTTTTCGTTCCTTTCGTCAGAATAAGGAACAAAAACTCAATCCTCCTCCCAAGGAATCTGCTTCCAGTTGGAAGCCTTCCTCAAATTGGAATAAATCCAAGCCATTTAGGAAACCAAAGTCTGCCCCTAAGTCCGCATGAAGGTGCGGCCCTCATTCCAGCTCAGCTGGTAGGGGGCAGATTAAGGTTTTTCAAGGATTTTTGGATAAAATCTGTCCAAAATCATTGGATTCAGAGCATTGTCTCTCAAGGGTATCGAATAGGATTCAAAGTAAGACCTCCTGTGAGAAGATTTTTTCTCTCACGCATCCCTGTAAATCCAGTAAAAGCTCAGGCTTTTCTGAAGTGTGTTTAAGACCTGGAGTCTTCTGGGGTAATCATGCCAGTTCCTCCTCAGGAACAAGGTTTGGGGTTTTATTCAAACCTATTCATTGTACCAAAGAAAGAAAATTTGTTCAGACCAGTTCTGGATCTGAAAATTTTGAATCATTATGTAAGAGTACCAACTTTCGGGGGACTTCCGGGCAGCGGCCATGACAGGTCGTGAGATTTACAGCTGCTCCAGCTGTCCAGGCTTATCTGTGTGATATCACCTACTTATGCTGCCATCTAAGCTAGTGACATACATATTATGAATCGGATGAAATTGCTCTTCAATTCCATACCTAGATTCCCAAGATTTCTGCAAGCTTAATCTTCCGGAGCTTATTGAGAGGTTGCGGCCTCTACTAAACCCCCCCGACTGAGCACCTACGGGCCTCAGTCGTTGCGCAGTGCCAAAAGTGCGCTGCAAATACCTAACTCAGATTCCTCCTATTTTAATTTACTCAACCCCCCTGTGGAGATGGTGGTCCTGATTCTGGCGGAGATCAAGGCCCTACTTGATTCTTACCTGCTCTCATTTGCTGAGACCCCGCAGGACGCAACGGAGCTCCCCACGTGGCATGAAAATGGCGACAATACAGAAGTGAATTACAGGCGCGGCGGCACTACGGAGCCCCAGCGAGTATATCTTGCACCAGGAAACAGAGATGCCTACATGGGGTCTGAACGTGGGGCCCAGAACAGGATAGGAGGGCCTTTGCAGTTTGCCTCTAGCGGCAATGGAGGAGAGAGAGTGCCGGTGGCCTGTTTCAGGGTTTCCTGCAAGAGAGCTCCTGAGGTGGAGAACGAAGCCTGTGGAGATGTAGCCACACTAACCACCACCTCAGGAAATACAAGGAATATTCTCCACCAATGGCATTCTACACTACTTACCTATCCATCGATCCATGTGAGCTCCATCGCTGTACACCGCTCGCATGTGAATTGGACTGACCAGCTAGAGGTCGGTAGCACCCTCATAATGTCCTTATTGGCAACGGCACTATTCGATGCTCCCATTGAGCCAAATAACAAGGATCTGATCGCTGACCCACTTAATCTGTTGCCCTCGTCTCATGTCCCTACATCCCTCTCTAAAAGTTTGTCCCGGGCTGGAGCCCCTTTGTTTTATAGAGACCTAAGAAAAATGCCACCATCTGAGGTACTCTTCCCCTGCATCTTTATTCCATGGGACCCGGGGAAGTTCCCTCTCTGTGCTATCATCCACAAGCTACCTTTGGGTAAGGACTCTGGAGGCTAATTTTTAACAACAGAGATCCCTATACCTGCTCATGCTTAATTGCATCACAAGTTTGTGGACTGTTCATAGACATTTAATGTTGATTACACCAGTTAGCTTGCAATTCCCCCATGCTCAGAATAAGAGACTGATATATTATGTTTTTTATGTTTATAATCTTTAGACATGTTTTAAACCATAATACCCCTATGTGATATATAGGGGATATAATCAAAAGATAGTATGTCATTGTGCTTGGATGTATATGCTAATCTACCTCTTTAAAATAAGGATGCCATATTCTAGTTAAGCATTTGTCTACCCCTTCCTGTGTTTTCACAAAGTACTAGGGAGTTCATAGCCTAGCATTTTAGCATCTCCTTTTTCCATTTATTTATGGTCTGAATTTTTACACTTGGCCTATTATTATCAGCATCTATTTTAACATATGGGATCAAGTGGTTATATTTTTTTTAAAAAAAAGTTATGTGTTGCAGGAAATGAATATGCTATGCATTTTCTATGTGTAGGTATATGTAGCCGCCATGCATTCTTACAGCTTCCTAGTTCAAGCTAGTGTCAAGGTCATTCAATTCCTTAAACTGTGCCTCTAACCTACTACAAATAGAACCAGCATTAATGCTCAAGTGCTTTACTTGCCCTACTTATAGTATTTTCATGTGCCTAGCCTGCTGTTGGTGGCCAAAACAGTAGTTTGGCTAAAGTTTGTTTATGATAGTGAGGTATGTAACATTTGAGCGTCCCTGATGATACTGATTGGTTATACTACTTTTTCCTATCAGTCCAAGCTCATTATCCGCTCATCCACGCATGGTAGATTGATGTCAGAGACATAATCCCTTAGACATTGCTGTGTATATCCTCAAAATATCCATGGCAATCAAACATATAGTATCCTTAACCGGTGACCATACATGGCATATATAGCGGTAGTTGCCCCTACATTAAGTACAAAATATGCTCATACTGGCATGTTACTTGGCTAACTCTTAGAATCCAAATAACCTTTTTGTTTTTCTGTAATAGCTATTTGAGATGGCTACTTAAACAATATAAATGTAAGTCATTATGTTTTATTTGAATTCCATATATATAACAACATCTTTTAAATTAGTATTAGAAAATGGAGCGCCCTGTCTATTTTTCTGTAACCCTTCCTTCCTTGTTCTACCAGTTAATATATCTCCACAGATTGGGCGACTTGGAAGGGCCATATCCTTTAACTAGGGGGTTACTTTATATCTCTAACATGTAACGGAGGAATTCTACATACTTAACAACAACAACAAAAATAAAAATAAAATAAATACATCATCTAGGACCCATGAGAGGTCTAATATTATTAAAGATTACCAGCTATAACTGTACATATCATACATCAGTGTGAGGTCCAAGAGTGGCCCAAAGAGGTATCTTACAGGTATACTGTTAAACAGGCAAACAGTGTATATACTACATTTATTAGTTGCCATTTGAGTATGCACTCTACAGCTATCCTGACTCATATTAGCTATATGCTTTGAATTTATTTTGATGTCTATTGTTTGTATTTGATCTGCTGGCACTTATCTTGTGTATGTCCTGTATTGAACTTTAATAAAAATTGATTTAAAAGAAATTCTGGGGGATGACCCAACACTGGATGCGATCCATTGGAATCGCAGTAGCCACACTGACAGTTAGATCAGTTGTTTTCTTAGACTGCCAGAACTTAAACAGAACAAATACGCAATTCGCTCACATGGTGATTATACAGGCTAGGAAAACTGTTCTCAAAAACTGGTTAAAATGTGAGGCCCCAACCTTAAAACAGCTAAAGAGAGAAGTGCATAGACAAATGCTCTATGAGCAGGTGGACACTTTGGGTGATGCCCAAAAACGCACAAAACGTTTCATGGGCAAATGGGAGGTTTATTTGCATACACTAGATCAGAATCAACAAATACAAGTGCTATACCCGATTCATAACACTGATTACATTCTTGAAGCACAGCTAAGGGGGGAGTGGCAGCTCAACTTTGATAGATATGTTCCATCCCAAAAAGACAGGCACTAATACACTTAAAGCAGAGAGAACGATGACACCCCGAGGAGGGGGAGAGGAATGATGAAGGAGGTAAAGGTCAGGAGGAGGATAGGTAGGACATAAAATTAAAAAACAAAGACATGTGTTGGTCCAATTCATTGATTGTCATTATTATATTTGGTCCTCTCTTTTACTGAAATGGCGTCTCTGTAATTCGAATATATATTTTCATATCCTTTCACTATGTATCTCAGATGTCAATGTTTACTCAGTGGACTGGAATTGATGCATGTTTTTTGAATAAATAAAGATTTTCAAAAAAAAAATTGATTTAAAAACAAAAAAAACAAAAAAAAAAAAAAAACTTTCAAAATGGTGACTATAAGGACTATTCTGCCTTTTGTTCAGCAAGGACATTATATGTCCACAATAGACTTGCAGGATGCATACCTTCATATTCTGATTCATCCAGAACACTATCAGTTTCTGAGATTCTCTTTTCTAGACAAGCATTACCAATTTGTTGCTCTTCCATTTGGCCTAGCAACAGCTCCAAGAATCTTTTCAAAGGTTCTGGGTGCCCTACTATCTGTAATCAGAGAACAGGGTATTGCAGTGTTTCGTTATTTGGACGATATCTTGGTACTAGCTCAGTCTTTACATACGGCAGAATCTCACACAAATCAACTAGTGTTGTTTCTTCGGAAACATGGTTGGAGGATCAATTTACCAAAAAGTTTCTTGATATCTCAGACAAGGGTCACCTTTTTAGGTTTCCAGATAGATTCAGTGTCCATGACTCTGTCTCTAACAGACAAGAGACGTTTAAAATTGGTCGCAGCATGCCGGCACCTTCAGTCTCAGTCATTCCCTTCAGTGGCTATGTGCATGGAAGTTTTAGGTCTCATGACTGCAGCATCGGACGCGATCCCCTTTGCTCGTTTTCACATGAGACCTCTTCAACTTTGCATGCTGAATCAATGGTGCAGGGATAATACAAAGATATCACAATTAATATCCTTGAATCCCAATGTACGACACTCTCTGACATGGTGGATAGATCACCATCGTTTAGTTCAAGGGGCTTCTTTTGTTCGGCCAACCTGGACTGTGATCTCAACAGATGCGAGTCTTTCAGGTTGGGGAGCTGTTTAGGGATCTCTGACAGCACAAGGGGTTTAGAAATCTTAAGAGGCGAGATTACCAATAAATATTTTAGAAATCCGTGCAATTCTCAGGGCTCTTCAGTTTTGGCCTCTGCTAAAGAGAGAACCGTTCATTTGTTTTTAGACAGACAATATCACAACTGTGGCTTATGTCAATCATCAGGGTGGGACTCACAGTCCCCAAGCTATGAAAGAAGTATCTCGGATACTTGCTTGGGAGGAATCCAGCTCCTGTCTAATCTCTGTGGTGCATATCCCAGGTGTAGACAATTGGGAGGCGGATTATCTCAGCCGCCAGACTTTACATCCAGAGGAGTGGTCTCTCCATCCAGATGTGTTTTTTCAGATTGTTCAGATGTGGGGTCTTCCAGAGATAGATTTCATGGCCTCTCATCTAAACAAGAAACTTCCCAGATACCTGTCCAGGTCCAGGGATGTTCAGGCGGAAGCAGTGGATGCACTGACACTTCCTTGGTGTTATCATCCTGCTTACATCTTCCCGCCTCTAGTTCTCCTTCCAAGAGTGATCTCCAAAATCATCATGGAACAGTCTTTTGTGTTGCTGGTGGCTCCAGCATGGCCACACAGGTTTTGGTATGCGGATCTGGTGTGGATGTCCAGTTGCCCGCCTTGGCCACTTCCATTACGGCCGGACCTACTATCTCAAGGTCCGTTTTTCCATCAGGATCTCAAATCATTAAATTTGAAGGTGTGAAAATTGAACGCTTAGTTCTGAGTCATAGAGGTTTCTCTGACTTAGTGATTAATACTATGTTACAAGCTCGTAAATCTGTCTCTAGAAAGATTTATTATAGAGTTTGGAAGACTTACATTTCATGGTGTTCTTCTCATAAATTCTCCTGGCATTCTTTTAGAATTCCTAGAATTTTACAGTTCCTTCAGGATGGTTTGGATAAGGGTTTGTCTGCAGGTTCCTTGAAAGGACAAATCTCTGCTCGTTCTGTTTTATTTCACAGAAAGATTGCTATACTTCCTGATATTCACTGTTTTGTACAGGCTTTAGTTCGTATTAAGCCTGTCATTAAATAAATTTCTCCTCCTTGGAGTCTTAATTTGGTTCTGAAGGCGTTACATGCTCCTCCATTTGAGCCTATGCATTCTTTGGACATTAAACTACTTTTTTGGAAAGTGTTGTTCCTTTTGGCTATCTCTTCTGCTAGAAGAGTTTCTGAGCTATCTGCTCTTTCTTGTGAGTCTCCTTTTCTGATTTTTCATCAGGATAAGGCAGTTTTGCGGACTTCTTTTCAATTTTTACCTAAGGTTGTGAATTCTAACAACATTAGTAGAGAAATTGTTGTCCCTTCCTTATGTCCTAATCCTAAGAATTCTTTGGAGAGATCCTTACATTCTTTGGATGTGGTAAGAGCTTTGAAATATTATGTGGAAGCTACTAAAGATTTCAGGAAGACTTCTAGTCTATTTGTTTTATTTTCTGGTCCTAGGAAAGGTCAGAAGGCTTCTGCTAGTTCCTTGGCTTCTTGGTTGAAACTTTTGATTCATCAAGCTTATTTGGAGTCGGGTCAGGCCCCTCCTCAGAGAATTACAGCTCATTCTACTAGATCAGTTTCCACTTCGTGGGCTTTTAAGAATGAAGCTTCATTTGATCAGATTTGCAAAGCGGCGACTTGGTCATCTTTGCATACATTTACTAAATTCTACCGTTTTGATGTATTTGCTTCTTCTGAAGCAGTTTTTGGTAGAAAAGTTCTTCAGGCAGCTGTTTTAGTTTGAGTCTTCTGCTTTTAAGTTTTTTTCTTTCAAAGATTAAATAAACTTACTTTTGTTTTGGGTTGTGGCTGTTTTTATTTTTATTCCCTCCCTCTCTAGTGACTCTTGAGTGGAAGACTCCACATCTTGGGTATTGATATCCCATATGTCACTAGCTCATGGACTCTTGCCAATTACATGAAAGAAAACATAATTTATGTAAGAACTTACCTGATAAATTCATTTCTTTCATATTGGCAAGAGTCCATAAGGCCCACCCTTTTTATGGTGGTTATGTTTTTTTGTATAAAGCACAATTATTTCCAAATTTCCTTTGTTGATGCTTTCTACTCCTTTCTTTATCACCCCACTGCTTGGCTATTCGTTAAACTGAATTGTGGGTGTGGTGAGGGGTGTATTTATAGGCATTTTGAGGTTTGGGAAACTTTGCCCCTCCTGGTAGGATTGTATATCCCATATGTCACTAGCTCATGGACTCTTGCCAATATGAAAGAAATGAATTTATCAGGTAAGTTCTTACATAAATTATGTTTTTCACCTTAATGTGTTTCCAATTACTTATTAAAGGAACATTAAACCCCAAAAAATTATTTCATGATTTAGACAGAATATACCATTTTAAACAACTTTCCAATTTACTTCTATTATTTAATTTGCTTCCTTCTTTTGTTATCCTTTGCTGAAAGGTTTATCTAGGCAAGCTCAGGGGCAGCATGAAACCTAGGTTCTAGCTGTTGATTGGTGGCTGCATTTATATACTGATAGTCATTGGCTCACCCATTAGTGCATTGCTGCTCCTTCAACAAATGATACCAAGAGAATGAAACAGATTAGATAATAGAAGTAAATTAGAAAGTTGTTTAAAATTGTATTCTCTATCTGAATCATGAAAGAAACATTTTAGGTTTCATGTCCCTTTAATACCAGCTGCAGAGTTTAAAATGTATGGGAAATTGCTCCCTTATTTATATGTTTGTAATTTGTATATGAACTAGCTGTTTCTGCTAACTTAAACCACAACCCAATACAGTGAGCTGATCTTGTAATTCTAATTATTTACACAATGTCCTCTCGTCTTTATTATTGTTTACTCAAAGATAGTACTTATAGAGAACAATTCATATGTTAGCACCACACTGGAAGCATTATTTTATCTAAACCTTTTTTTTTTTTTTTTTTTTTTTTTTGTAACCTGAACTTAGGTTTAGAAATCTTCAGTATAGGTGGGGATACAATATAAAAAAATAGCGGTTTGAAATAAGAAAATAAAAGTGAAGTTGCTATTTGTAAACAATTTAATGCACTCTAAAAGGTTAAATGGATCATTAGGAACACATTAAAGGGGAGAAAATATTGGTGTGCACTGTCCCTTTAAGCATAAAACCCTTCACACACATACATACATGTGTGTATATATATATATATATATATACACACACACACACATACACCTTTGACCCTTTCCCAGTCCTGCCTTTTGTAAAATACCATAATCCCTTTAATTCTGTCACAATTTTTCATGAATAAAAATTTGTTTCCTTAATATTAAAGGTGCATTTCAGTCAAAATTGGAATCCACATCAATTCATTTCAGTTTTGAATAGAAGCATTTTTGTAATATACATGTATTAGTAAAAATGCTTCTAACAAAAGCTATTGCTGTTTCAAAAGTGTATTTAGGTATGCACCGTGCACCAGCATTTTAAACACAGCAGTTGCTCAGAGAACCTAAGGTGCTTGTACCATCTGGTAATGACTCAATTTGTTAATTGCTGACACAAGCCCCACTGGCAGTCTGAGCAGCTGCCGTATTTAAAATGTTGGTGCACTGAGAATATCCAGCTATGCTTCACATGCAGAGAAAAAAATGTAACATTAAAACAGTGATAACTATTATTAGAAGCATTTATGCCAATAGATGTATATTACAAATATTTTTATATTCGAAGATGTAATTCATCTAAGTGCATTTCAGTTTTGACCTGAATGTCCATTTAAGTCTAAATTTAACTTAAATCCTTTGTTTCCTTAGTATTTTCATATTGTGTTATGTAAACTAGCAAATGATAATTGTTTACTTCAGGTCTGAAAAAGCGCTAAATCTTAAAGTTGTATTTTGGATATTTAATTGACTACTTGTAATCTGAGGGCAATTATTGCGCTAATAGCACTTTCTGCACTATCCATTAAAAGAATAGGATGCGCTAAAAATTTTCAGCTTTGTTAAAATGCTTTGGTTAAAAAAATTTAACTCTTCACTTGTAATACTAGGTTGTGTGCAAAATAAAGCACCCTGCACTACTGATTGCTCTCCACTTCTTCTCTAGCCCTGTATAGCCAAACAGTCTTTTAACAGACATACATTATTTCAACATATAATTAGGGCACCATAGCTCTCTAGTGCTATCAAATGTGCAATCTCTTCTATTTTTGTGTTTCCAAGCACAGGAGAGCTCTGTTTTTTTGGCTCTTTAACTGTGTGAGATTCTTATTCAGTTGCTTGCTGGAGGATTATATATAAGGAGTTTCTACATTCCAGTTCTTCTATACAGGAAACAGAAAAGGACATTGGGTCACAGTGGTTTGGTCACCGTGGGATTTAGTGGTAATGATAATGGCTTTGTCAACCACAACCATTAAGGCAGAGCAAATAGAAAGTCCACTGTAGCAGGGACAATTCACATTTTCAATTTTTCAAAATACTTAGTGTCATTTGAGTCTTCAGGTCTTGAAACCAGGGCGGAATACAAAGTTTTTAGTATTGAGGTTTTGGATCCCCTAATTGTCAAAAAGTTTTTATTTCAGGTGCTACTTTTTTTTGGTGGCCTGCTATCCACTTTTAGCTGTAGTTTATCATCATATTTGGCTGTTTTGCACAAATGGTGTAAGTGGTCGAATTTTTCAGTTATTATTTCTACAGGTTTTGTACTTTGTTTGGCATTGATAAAGTTTTGACTTTCAGTTCAGGTTTCTGCATTTAATTTATCGTTCATTAGAAGGTTTCTTTCCTATAGAAAATATTTGCCCTGCTTTTAGAAATCCCTTTTCCCTATTATTTGACTTAGTTCTTCATGTTTTCTTGCATCATCCTACTGAACCTGTGTATGAGTTGTCTCTCAATATTTTTTTTTTTTCATTGGGATAAGGTGATTTTTACTTTTGTGTCTCTTCTCCTTAAAATAGTTTTAATTTGGGACAGGAAAGACAAGATAATGGTTCCTACTGTCCATATATTTTGATGGATCTGGAGGCTCTTTTTCACAGCCTTCATGTAGTTAAAGCACTTAAATATTACCTGTAAGTCAATAAAGTCATCAAGTAGAATAGTTAAAGGTACAGTCTACGCCTTAGTCATCTTAAAATGTTGCCTTAGATTAAGCTGCAATAGCCTCCTGCATCCCTTTCTATATCATTTAGCAAAAAAAAGTTAATTTAAAAAGAATATAGTTTCTGGCCCCTTTGAAATGGCTGCCAAACTCCACCCACTGATGACATCACAATCCGAGCTGTAAATGGCGTCCAATGACAAAAGCCTCACTAGATTGGATTTAGCAGACTGTCAATGCTATTCAGCATAGTGCCCAGATGCAGCTTGGAAACGGGATGTCATAAGTGGGCGGGGTTTGGCAGCCATTTCAGAAACAATATTCTTTTTAAAATAACTTTTCTCTTACTTGGTGTATTCAGTCCACGGATTCATCCTTACTTGTGGGATATTCTCATTCCCTACAGGAAATGGCAAAGAGAGCACACAGCAAAGCTGTCCATATAGCGCCCCTCAGGCTCCGCCCCCCCAGTCATTCTCTTTGCCGCTCTAACTAGTAGCATCTCCACGGGGATGGTAAAGATTATGTGGTGTTAGATTTGTAGTTTTACTTCTTCAATCAAGAGTTTTTATTTTAAAATAGTGCCGGTTTGTACTATTTACTCTGCAGCAGAAAGTGATGAAGATTCTGCTGAGAGGAAAAAGATTTTAGCATGTTGTAACTAAAATCCATTGCTGTTCCCACGCAGGACTGTTGAGTACAGGAGAACTTCCGTTGGGGGGAACAGTTGCAGGCTTATTCTGCTTGAGGTATGTTTCAGTCATATTTTCTAACAAGACCTGGTAGTGCTAGAAAACTGACAGATATCCCATGAGGGAGGTAAGCCATTTTCTCAGACACAGTATAGAAAGAGGGCTTTCACTAAGGGCTTAATACTAACAGACACTTGATGGGCTAATCGATTCCTTTATTAGGGTAATCTGATATTATTAAACATTTTTAAGCGTTTTGCAAACACTTTTTGGGGTATTTTTACGCCTGGCATTGTAATAGACAGCTATTTTGACTCAGTAAGGCCCCATATCTCTAGAGTGAGAAGGAGGAGGCCTCATTTTCGCGCCTCAATTGCGCAGTTAATTTGGAACACAGCTCCACGCAGCTTCATGTGCAGAGCCTTTTGAGTACAGGAGGACTTCATGGAGGCTTCATTTACAACTGCAATTAACCCTAAAGGAAGGTAAAGCCACGGCAAAGACTGTGGCAGAGTACTGTAGTGGGTTAAACCGGTTATTTACTCATTTTGCTCCGGTTTGGGCATTAAGGGGTTAAACGATTTGAAAACGTGTGTGCAATCATTTCAAGGCATGAGGATCATGTGGTGAAAATTTCATTAAGATCGGATGTTTTTTGGTGATTTGGTAAAAAGTGTGTGCCTTTTTATTATTTAAAGAGACAGTAACGTTTTTTCAAAAGTATTGTTTTTTCAACATTTTAGTGTTTTCTGAGTGTGTCAAACATGTCTGAGTCTTCAGATAGACCTTGTTCTTTATGTTCAAAAGCCATGGCAATACCCCCATTGCACGTATGTTTAAAGTGTGCACAAACATCTAAACATTTTAAAGATCATCCAGTGACAATACAAAATGCAGCCCAAGATGATTCTTTAACGGAGGGTAATGAGGATAGTCCTCCTTCCTCCCCCCACGTGTCTACACCAGTTACGCCCGCGCAAGCGATGCCTAGTACCTCTAGCGCATTGCCCTCTGTTACCTTACAGCAATTTGCAGCAGTAATGGATAATTCCCTTGCAGCTTTTTTATCCAAACTGCCAGTTTTTCCAAGTAAGCGCGATAGCTCAGTTTTAAACATAGAGGATGAGCCATCTGAAGCTTTGGATAATGTATCTGTAGCACCCTCACAGAACTCAGAGGTAGCAGTGAGGGAAGGGCTGTCTGAGGGAGAAATTTCTGATACAGGGAAAGTTTCTCAGCAGACAGAGTCAGATTCCTTAGCGTTTAAATTTAAGCTGGAACACCTCCACGTACTGCTTAAGGAGGTTTTGGCTACGCTGGACGATTGTGACCCCATGGTGGTCCCTGAAAAATTGTGTAAAATGGACAGATATTTAGAGGTTCCTGTATACACTGAGGCATTTCCGATTCCTAAAAGGGTGGCGGATATTGTGACTAAGGAGTGGGAGAGACCAGGTGTACCCTTTGTTCCCCCTCCTATCTTTAAGAAAATGTTCCCCATAAATGACCCCAGGAAGGACGCGTGGCAGACGGTCCCTAAGGTAGAGGGGGCTGTTTCAACATTGGCTAAGCGTACAACTATACCAATAGAGGACAGTTGTGCTTTCAAAGATCCTATGGATAAAAAATTGGAGGGCTTACTAAAGAAAATTTTTGTTCAGCAAGGTTTTCTGCTTCAACCAATCGCCTGCATTATCCCTGTAACTACTGCAGCGGCCTTTTGGTTCGAGGCTCTGGAGGAGTCGCTCCAGAGAGAGACTTCATACGATGAGGTCATGAATAGAATTCACGCTTTAAAGCTGGCTAATTCTTTTATCACTGATGCCGCGCTCCAATCAGCTAAATTAGCGACGAAAACCTCTGGTTTTGCCGTCATGGCACGACGAGCACTTTGGCTCAAATTGTGGTCGGCGGATGTGTCGTCCAAGACGAAACTGTTAAACATTCCCTTCAAGGGAAAAACCCTTTTCGGCCCAGAGCTGAAAGAAATTATTTCAGATATCACTGGAGGCATGGGCCATGCCCTTCCACAAGATAGGCCATTCAAGGCCAAAAACAAGGCTAATTTTCGCTCCTTTCGCAACTTCAGGAGCGGACCTGCTACAACCTCTGCTGCCGCAAAGCAGGATAACGCTTCCCAGCCCAAGGCAACCTGGAAACCCTTGCAGGGCTGGAATAAGGGTAAACAGGCCAAGAAGCCTGCTCCTGCTACCAAGACAGCATGAAGGGGTAGCCCCCGGTCCGGGATCGGATCTAGTGGGGGGCAGACTTTCTCTCTTCGCTCAGGCTTGGACAAGAGATGTTCCAGACCCCCTGGGCATTAGAAATAGTTGCTCAGGGGTACCTTCTACAATTCAAGGATTCTCCCCCAAGGGGAAGGTTCCACATTTCTCGTTTGTCTTCAGACCAAACAAAGAAACAGGCGTTCTTACGCTGTGTAGAAGATCTACTAAAAATGGGAGTGATACACCCAGTTCCAATTGCAGAACAAGGACTGGGCTTTTACTCAAATCTATTCGTAGTTCCCAAAAAGGAAGGAACTTTCAGGCCAATCCTGGATCTAAAAATTCTAAACAAATTCCTCAGAGTTCCGTCTTTAAAAATGGAAACCATTCGGACAATCTTGCCGATGATCCAGGAAGGTCAATATATGACTACCGTGGATCTAAAGAATGCGTACCTACATATTCCTATCCACAAAGATCACCATCAGTTCCTAAGGTTCACCTTTCTGGACAATCATTACCAGTTCGTGGCCCTGCCTTTCGGGCTGGCCACCGCTCCCAGAATTTTCACAAAGGTGCTAGGGTCCCTTCTGGCGGTACTAAGACCGCGGGGCATTGCAGTAGCACCTTACCTAGACGACATCTTAATACAGGCGTCGTCCTTTCACAGAGCCAAGGCTCATACGGACATCGTTCTGGCCTTTCTAAGGTCTCACGGGTGGAAGGTGAACGTAGAAAAGAGTTCTCTGTCCCCGCTCACAAGGGTTCCCTTTCTGGGAACACTAATAGACTCGGTAGAAATGAAAATCTTTCTGACAGAGGTCAGGAAGTCAAAACTGTTGAATACTTGCCGAGTTCTTCATTCCATTCCTCGGCCTTCCGTGGCTCAGTGCATGGAAGTAATTGGTTTAATGGTTGCGGCGATAGACGTGGTCCCTTTCGCCCGAATCCATCTCAGACCACTGTAACTGTGCATGCTCAGACAGTGGAATGGAGATTACGCAGATTTATCTCCTCAGATTCAAATGGACCAAAAGACCAGAGACTCTCTTCTCTGGTGGTTGTCTCAAGATCACCTGTCTCAGGGGCTGAGTTTCCGCAGACCGTAATGGATCATTGTCACGACCGATGCCAGTCTGATAGGCTGGGGTGCGGTCTGCAACTCCCTAAAGGCTCAGGGACTATGGTCTCGGGAAGAATCTCTTCTCCCGATAAACATTTTGGAGTTGAGAGCGATATTCAATACGCTCCAGGCGTGGCCTCAACTAGCGGAGGCCAAATTCATCAGATTTCAGTCGGACAACATCACGACTGTAGCGTACATCAATCATCAGGGGGGAACAAAGAGTTCCCTAGCGATGAAGGAAGTATCCAAGATTATCAAATGGGCGGAGGATCACTCCTGCCATCTATCTGCAATTCACATCCCAGGAGTAGACAACTGGGAGGCGGATTTTCTAAGTCGTCAGACTTTCCATCCGGGGGAGTGGGAACTCCACCCGGAGGTTTTTGCTCAACTAACTCAGCTTTGGGGCATTCCAGAGTTGGATCTGATGGCGTTCCGTCAGAACACCAAACTTCCCCTTTACGGATCCAGATCCAGGGATCCCAAGGCGGCATTGATAGATGCATTAATAGCGCCTTGGTCATTCAGTCTAGCTTATGTCTTTCCACCGTTTCCTCTTCTCCCTCGGCTAATAGCCAGAATCAAACAGGAGAGGGCTTCTGTAATTCTGATAGCGCCTGCGTGGCCACGCAGGACTTGGTATGCAGACCTAGTGGGCATGTCATCGGTCCCACCATGGAAACTGCCATTAAGACAGGATCTTCTAATCCAAGGTCCTTTCAAGCATCCAAATCTAGTTTCTCTGCAGCTGACTGCTTGGAGATTGAACGCTTAATCCTATCTAAGCGGGGGTTCTCTGATTCAGTTATAGATACTCTGATACAGGCCAGAAAGCCTGTCACCAGGAAAATCTACCATAAGATATGGCGGAAATATCTTTGTTGGTGTGAATCCAAGGGTTACTCGTGGAGTAAAGTTAGGATTCCAAGGATATTGTCTTTTCTCCAAGAAGGTTTGGAGAAAGGTCTGTCAGCTAGTTCCTTAAAGGGACAGATATCTGCTCTGTCTATTCTGTTACACAAGCGTCTGGCAGCTGTGCCAGACGTTCAGGCGTTTGCACAGGCATTAGTAAGAATCAAGCCTGTCTACAGACCTGTGGCTCCTCCATGGAGTCTAAATTTAGTTCTTTCAGTTCTTCAAGGGGTTCCGTTTGAACCTTTACATTCCATAGATATCAAGTTATTATCTTGGAAAGTTTTGTTTTTAGTAGCTGTTTCTTCTGCTCGAAGAGTTTCAGAATTATCTGCTTTACAGTGCGATTCACCCTACCTGGTGTTCCATGCAGATAAGGTTGTTTTGCATACTAAACCTGGTTTCCTTCCAAAGGTGATTTCTAATAAGAATATTAACCAGGAAATCATTGTTCCTTCTCTGTGCCCTAATCCAGTTTCTAAGACGGAACGACTGTTGCACAATCTTGATGTGGTTCATGCTTTAAAGTTCTATTTAAAAGCAACTAAAGATTTCCGACAAACATCATCCTTGTTTGTCGTGTATTCTGGTAAGAGGAGAGGTCAGAAAGTGACTGCTACCTCTCTTTCATTCTGGCTGAAAAGCATCATCTGATTGGCTTATGAGACTGCTGGTAGGCAGCCTCCTGAACGAATTACAGCTCATTCCACCAGAGCTGTGGCTTCCACATAGGCTTTCAAGAATGAGGCTTCTGTTGAACAGATTTGTAAGGCAGCGACTTGGTCTTCACTGCATACATTCGCCAAATTTTACAAATTCGATACTTTTGCTTCTTCGGAGGCTATTTTTGGGAGTAAGGTTTTGCAAGCAGTGGTGCCTTCCGTTTAGGTTACCTGACTTGTTCCCTCCCTTCATCCGTGTCCTATTGCTTTGGTATTGGTATCCCACAAGTAAGGATGAATCCGTGGACTGAATACACCAAGTAAGAGAAAACAGAATGTATGCTTACCTGATAAATTACTTTCTCTTACAGGTGTATTCAGTCCACGGCCCGCCCTGATATTTAAGTCAGGTTTAAATTTAATTTTCTATAACTACAGTCACCACTGCACCCTATGGTTCTCCTTTTTCTCCTAACCGTCGGTCGAATGACTGGGGGGGCGGAGCCTGAGGTGATCTATATGGACAGCTTTGCTGTGTGCTCTCTTTGCCATTTCCTGTAGGGAATGACAATATCCCACAAGGATGAATCCGTGGACTGAATTCACCTGTAAGAGAAAGTAATTTATCAGGTAAGCATAAATTCTGTTTTTTACCGTTCCTGCTGCATGATATAGAAAGGGGTGCAGGAGGCTATTTGCAACTTAATCTAAGGTAAGATTTTAAGAAGACTAAGGATTAGATTGTCCCTTTAATATGTGATAGCTTGTTTTGTTCCCAAATATGTCCAGGCTTCTAAAGCTTACTTTGGCTACCTGTATTTTTCCTGCAGTTATGTAGGCATTTCAGTTGAGTTCAAGTTCACGTTGAAGGTGCATTATTCTACACATATGAAATACTCCTGGGCTCAGTGTCAAGAAGCCTCATTTTAAGCAGCTTTACTAGACAGCCACTTGCTTTGCATACTCTTATTCATTTTGATCAGTTAATTTGCATCTTCACAGCTGGCTTCTGCAAGAAAGGACTTCCAAACTCTTCTTCCTAAGACCTAGAAATTCTTCTTGCCTTACCCTATTCACTAGACGGGTTGCTTTGGTATGAACCCCACTACCACTGGAATACAATGTACATGAGTGTGAAAGAAAACACATTTTATATTTCTCTGTGTTTCTGGAGACATGTGAAGCTCCCCAGTGATATGCATAGGGGTCAGAATTCTTCATTCTCCAAAAACATCCTCTTGTTTGTATGTGGTGACAGAAAAAGAAGGGGATGTGCAGACGGGAACAGTGCTCTAAGACTTCTGGAAGGGTTTCTACCTACTACAAGAAGGCACACGACAGTACTCCAAGTGCCTGATTTATTCTTTCCTGATACATTTGTTTATTTCTTTGTGGTGAGAGTCCATGATTACTTTCTGTTGGGAATTAATCATCTGGCTACAAGGAGGAGGCAGACACCTTTAACCAAGAGCTTTCTAATCCTTCCCACTTCCCTGTACCTCCCAGTCTATCATATAGCAGAGAAACAGAAAGTAGGAAAGACAAGTAGGGTAATAGAGGTGCCAACTAGAACTGCCGTTTATCAGAACAAAATAAATTGTGCAGGCTCATGCACTCTCACCAAGAAAGAAATTAATTTATCAGGTAAGAAAAAATAAAAAAAATTATGAAGGCGGTGAAAGTCCACGATTCCTTACTGTTGGGAACTAATACCCAAGCAGTGAAGTCCATGAAAAATGGGTGGGACAAATAAAGGGATAGGCAGGCACCTATTTACTGTAAACAGCCTAAAGAACCTTCCTGCCAAAAGCACATCAAAATGCTAAAACTTTGTTAAAGTATGTAATGATGACCAAGTTACTGCAAGTCTGATATACTGAGGCCTCAGTTTTCAAGGCTCAGAAAATAGACACTGAACAAGTTTAATGGGCTATAATTCATAGAGAAGGAGACAGTCCCACCTCCAAGTAAGCTTTATGAATTTTTAGCCAAAAAGTTAAGGAAACAGATGTAGCCTTCTGACCCTTGCGTTTACCTGAAAAACGAACAAACTTGAAGACTGATGAAAATCTATAGAAGCTTGCAGATATTTCAAGGTTCTAACTATATCCAAATTGTGTAATAACCTTTCTTTAGAATTTTTTGGGTTTGGACATTGAGAAGGAACTACAATTTCCGGTTAATATCTGAAGAAACCACTTTAGGCAAAAAACTATAATGCATACGTAAAACTGATTTGTCCTGATGGAAAACAAGAATACAGCACATTGCACAAAAGAGCAGATAACGCAGAGAGACTCTCCTGGCAGAAGATATAGCCAACATGAATAAGACCTTCCAGGACAATTGGATGTCCAAATCATGCATAAGTTTGAATGGAGACAACTGTAAATCTCTCAAACCAGGTTGAGGTTCTAAGGTGGAGCAATCTGCTTTTAACTGGTCTGATTCTAACTAGTGCCTGAACAAAGGCTTGAATATCTGGAAGTTTAGCAATCTTTTTATAAAATAACAAAGAGCAGAATGTGACCCTTCAAGGTGCTAGCCTACAAAACCTTATCTAGAGAATTTGAGGTATTCTAAAGAAACATAAATTAAAACCTTGCTTCACACAACAAGAAAGATAAACTTTCCATACCTTGTGATACATTCTCCTAGTAACTGTTTTTTGAGCCTGAATCAGAGTATCAACCATGGAATCAGAAATAACCCTCAGAGAAAGGATTAACCGTTCAATCTCCAAGCAGTCAAATTGAGAGACTGAAGATTTTTATAAACGAAAAGACCTTGAGACAACAGATCTAGATGATGAGGAAGTCGCCACTGAGGAACACTGGACATTTTTAATCCAATCGGCATACCAAGTTCATTTAGGCCATGCAGGAGCTATTAGACTTGCCGAAGTCTGTTTCTGTTTAATCCGAGCAATTACCCCCGGAAGAACAATTAGTGGAAAAAGATAGACTAGATGAAATGGCCAAGGAACTGCTAAGGCATCTATCAATTCCGCTTGAAGTTCTCAGGATATGGCTCCATATTTGGCAAGTTTTTGATTCCGATGAGATACCATCAGATTGGTCTCTGGGAGCCCCTCAACTGATCAAAATATCCTGATGGAAAGACCATTCCCCAGAATGAAAAGCTTGACGACTCCAGTAGTCCGCTTTCCAATTGTTGACTTTGGTAATGGGCATTGCAGAAATCGTACACTGATGGTATTTTGTCCAAGATAGAATGCAAGATACCTCCTTCATAGCCAGGGAACTGTGGGTACCTACTTGGTGATTGATATAGGCTAGGCTACCACAGTTATGTTGTCAGATTGAAAATGAATAAGTTGAACTGACATTAAAAGAGGCCAAGCCTGGAGTGACCAGAAAATCACACGCAGTTCTAATATATTGATTGGTCTCCTCAAGAGGCAAGGTTACCAAACTCCTTAAGATCTCTGAAGACCCCAGATGGTGCCCCAACCTGAGACTTGCATCAGTGGTAATTATTTCCCAGGAAAGACGAAGAAAAGACATTCCTTCAGAAGCTGAACCCTTCTTAAAGGGACCATGATTTATAAAAGCTTAAGCACCCTAAATGTACTGAAAACGTACAAGTACTTGCACAATCCCCTGTGTTACTTTAAGCTGGCTATGATATACATAATGATATGTACCTACTGATAGCCCATGGGCTGTGTGAGTGACAGAAGGTACTTACAAAGCAGATACCAACGAAAGCCAAGTACTCTCCTAAGCCCCTCTCTTCAAAGTTATACCTTATGAGGGGAATAAAGGATCAAAGATTCATCATCTATCAAAATAAAATACTGAACACCTCAATTGGCAAAGAGGCAAAGAAAAGACTGAAGTACAGGGAAGTGGAATTGATTACAAAGCTCTTGATGTAGGGTGTCTTTGCCTCCTCCTGGTGGCAAGGTGATGAAATCTCAACAGTAAGGAATTGTAGTGTTTTGTCACCTTAAAGGGACACTGAACCCAATTTTTTTTTCTTTCATGATTCAGATAGAGCATGGAATTTTAAGCAACTTTCTAGTTTACTCCTATTATCAATTTTTCTCTGTTCTCTTGCTATCTTTTTTTTAAAAGCAGGAATGTAAATCTTAGCAGCCAGCCCATTTTAGGTTCAGCACCATGGATAGCACTTGCTTATTGGAGGCTTACATTTACCCGCCAATAAGGAAGCATAACCCAGGTTCTCAACCAAAAATGGTCCGACTCCTTTGCATCACATTCCTGCTTTTTAAATAAAGATAGCAAGAAAACGAAGAAAAATTGATAATAGGAGTAAATTAGAAAGTTGCTTAAAATTGCATGCTCTATCTGAATCATGAAAGACAAAATGTGGGTTTAGTGTCCCTTTAAGAAAGAAAGCTGATTTATAGGTAAGTATAATTGGTGTGTTTTTCTAGCACTCACAGTTATCAGCAGGTAACAACTTAAAGCTTCTTGAGCATCTTCGGAGGAACTTCTCAATGTATCCAGGTGGTCTTAAAATTTGGTGTGGGCAATCTAGAGTGAATATAGCACTTCTAAAAAGATTTATCATGTGACGCGGGTGGGCGTGGCGGGGGCGGGGCCGGGCGGACGTGAGTGCAAAAGAGGGGAGATAGAGAGAGCAAAAGAGAGGGAGGAGGGAGAGCAAAATAAAGGGGGAGAGAGCAAAAGAGGGTAGATAGAGCGCAAAAGAGGGGAGGGAGAGAGAGGGAGAGAGCAAAAGAGGGGGGGGAGCAAAAGAGAGGGGGAGAGAGAGAGAACAAAAGCGGGGAGAAAGGGGAGAGAGACAGCAAAAGAGAGGGGGAGAAAGGGGAGAGAGAGCAAAAGAGGGTAGAGGAGCATGCAAAAGAAAGAGGGGAGAGAGAGCAAAAGAGGGGGGAGAGTGAGAACAAAAGAGAGGGAGGAAAAGAGGGGGGAGAGAACAAGAGAGGGAGGGAGACAGCAAAAGAGAGGGGGAGAAAGGGGAGAGAGAGTAAAAGAGAGGGGGGAGAGCGCAAAAGAGGGGACAGGGAGCATGCAAAAGAGAGTGAAAGCAAAAGAGAGGGCAGAGAGAGCAGAAGAGGGGATAGAGAGCGCATGAGGGGGGGAGAAAGAGAGCAAAAGAGAGGGGGGGAGAGAGAGAGCAAAAGAGGGGGGGAAGAAAGGGGGGAGAGAGCGAGCAAAAGAAAGGGGAGAGAGAGCGCAAAAGAAAGGGAGGATAGAGAGAGCAAAAGAGGGGAGATAGAGAGCAAAAAAGAGGGGAGAGAGAGAGCATGCAAAAGAGATGGGGAGAGAGAGCGCAAAAGAGAGGGGGAAAGAGAGCAAAAGAAAGGGGGGATAGATAGAGCAAAAGAGGGGAGATAGAGAGAGCAAAAAAGAGGGGGGAGAGAGAGCGCGCAAAAGAGAGGGAGGAAAAATAAAAGGGGGGAGAGAGAGCAAAATAGAGGGGGGGATAGAGAGCAAGGGGTGGGACCGCTGTACTGCAAAAAATGGCCCGTGTACATAGGCTTTAGGACTGGTACTTTTATAAACAACCAGATATATTGCAACTACTCTGCACAAAACACTGGTCAAAGAAAAATGGAACAAACACAATTTTTAGTAAGCTAGTTTTTGTGTGTGACCTTCACACTGCCAAGTGAGTAAATGGGTGGAAAACTTGGGCTATAGAACTTGTCCAGGCACCATGTGATTGATACTGAAGACTACAAATCCAGATCCTTTTCATACGGTCATGCTCTGTTTATGATGGTATATCTACAGTGTTTGTGTGTGTGTGTGTACATGTGCGTGTATGTATGTATGTGTGTGTATAATACAGATACATATACAGTATATCACAAAACTGAGCACACCCCTCATATTTTTGTAAATATTTTATTATATCTTTTCATGGGACAACTGAAGAAATTACACTTTGCTACAATGTAAAGTAGTGAGTGTACAGCCTGTATAACAGTGTAAATTTGCTTTCCCCCCAAAATAACTCAACACACAGCCATTAATGTCTAAACCGTTGGCAACAAAAATGAGTACACCCCTAAGTGGAAATGTCCAAATTGGGCCCAAAGTGTCTATTTTGTGTGGCATTATTTTCCAGCACTGCCTTAACCCTCTTGGGCATGGAGTTCACCAGAGCTTCACAGGTTGCCACTGGAGTCCTCTTCCACACCTCCATGACGACATCACAGAGCTGGTGGATGTTAGAGACCTTGCACTCCTCCACCTTCCGTTTGAAGATGCCCCACAGATGCTCAATAGGGTTTAGGTCTGTAGACATGCTTGGCCAGTCCATCACCTTTGCCCTCAGCTTCTTTAGCAAGGCAGTGGTTGTCTTAGAGGTGTGTTTGGGGTCATTATCATGTTGGAATACTGCCCTGCGGCCCAGTCTCCGAAGGGAGGGGATCATGCTCTGCTTCAGTATGTTACAGTACATGTTGGCATTCATGGTTCCCTCAATGAACTGTAGCTCCCCAGTGCCGGCAGCACTCATGCATGCCCAGACCATGACACTCCTACCACCATGCTTGACTGTAGGCAAGACACACTTGTCTTTGTACTCCTCACCTGGTTGCCGCCACACATGCTTGACACCATCTGAACCAAATAAGTGTCTTATTTGTCTTCAGCAAACTGTTTGCAGGCTTTCTTGTGCATCATCTTTAGAAGAGGTTTCCTTCTGGGACAACAGCC
The DNA here is from genome assembly GCF_027579735.1 of Bombina bombina. Lineage (NCBI taxonomy): Eukaryota > Metazoa > Chordata > Amphibia > Anura > Bombinatoridae > Bombina > Bombina bombina. The sequence continues at coordinate 1,009,051,951 of NC_069499.1, read as the reverse complement.
ATGCAGACCAATTTGATGCAGTGTACGGCGTATGGTCTGAGCACTGACAGGCTGACCCCCGCACTCCTTCAACCTCTGCAGCAATGCTGGTAGCACTCATAGGTCTATTTCCCAAAGACAACCTCTGGATATGACGCTGAGCACGTGCACTCAACTTCTGTGGTCGACAATGGCGAGGCCTGTTCTGAGTGGAACCTGTCCTGTGAAACCACTGTATTGTCTTGCCCACCATGCTGCAGCTCAGTTTCAGGGTCTTGGCAATCTTCTTATATCCTAGGCCAACGTTATGTAGAGCAACAATTCTTTTTTTCAGATTCTCAGAGAGTTCTTTGCCATGAACTTCCAGTGACCAGTATGAGAGCGATAACACCAAATTTAACACACCTGCTCCCCATTCACACCTGAGACCTTGTCACACTGAGTCACATGATACCCGGGAGGGAAAATGGCTAATTGGGCCCAATTTGGACATTTCCACTTAGGGGTGTACTCAATTTTGTTGCCAACGGTTTAGACATTAATGGCTGTGTGTTGAGGTATTTTGAGGGGACAGCAAATTTACACTGTTATATATATATAGGCTGTACACTCACTACTTTACATTGTAGCAAAGTGTCATTTCTTCAGTGTTGTCACATGAAAAGATATAATAAAATATTTACACAAATTTGAGGGGTGTACTCACTTTTGTGGGATACTGTGTGTATTTTTGGTTTGCTAAGCCTACAAAATAAAGGGACACTAAAGTCTAAATTAAAACTGTCATGATTCTTAACGAGCATGCAGTTTTAAGACTGTTTAGTTTACTTCCATTATCAAAATGTGCAGTCTTTTTATATGCACACTTTGAGGCATAAACTCCTACTGAGCATGTGCACAAGTTCAGTGTATATGTATACTAGCCTGTGATTAGCTGTTGGCTGTCACATTAATACAAGCGACTGGCATATTATTTTTTTTTACTGGTTATTTGAAATTCAGCGCAAGTGTTATTGCATTGTCTTTTAGTATGCATTTGTTAATTAAGCAATTATACTGTATTTAATGGTCCTTTTTAACACAATAATGCTCTTCCTGTAATTTAGGAGACTGAACCAGAATACAAGAAGGGGGAGTGTCAGGAGCTAGAACATACTTGCTAAATAGTAACAGTTTTAGGACACTTACCAAAAAGGCCTTGGCTCTTTGTCTTGGGATTTGCCTTTGGTAGAACCTAACATTCCCCTTTGATTTGGATAAAGTTTCTTTGGCCTCTCACTTTTAATCTGTTCTCTTTTTTCACTAACATAAGTTGACACTGGCAGTGTTTAGCATTAATTTTAATAAAACTGTATTGCCACTAGTTCCTGTAAAAGTTGTGACACAATGTGTATATACTAGAGTGTTTGCTAACACTAATAAGTGAATATAGAAAAAGTTCAATTATTTCTTTTTCCATATTCCATGAGGGCATTTCACAAACACTTATTCATTGTATGCTGTGCTTGTTTCAGTAATAAACATGATAGATTCTATGGAATAAGCATTGGGTGTAGTTACGTTTACCACCATCCACCGTGAGAGTGGAGTTACCACATAATATAAGACAGACATCCTCAAACTTGGCCCTCCAGAGGTTTTGGAACTATATTTCCCATGATGCTCAGCCATCATATCAGCTGGCTGAGCATCATGGGAAATGTAGTTCCAAAACCTCTGGAGGGCCAAGTTTGAGTATGTCTGGCATAAGATTTAATTTCCTTCTTTCAAACAGAGGAGGCACAGAAGGTGTACCCAGCAAGTAAAGATGAACTCATGTGTACGACTGTTGTCCTTTCCATGTTGGAAATTCTGTTTTTAGTAATCTTTAAAGGCTGTTCATTTCAGAATACCATTTAATTACTTCATCTATCTTATTGCAATTTGCTATTTATCACATGACTCATATTTCTGATGTAGCTAAGCCACTAGCTCTCCTACCTACTGGGTAGAATTAAGTAATATATACTATAAACCTATTATAAAGTTAAGGTCAACAAGTTTACATGTGTTGGGTAGAATGTTTAACTATTCAAAAATGTATATGAACTTGCCCTAACCCTCAACACCACTTGCAGTGACACAAAATGTTAACAAATTTCTCTTCCTTTCTTGCAGAATCTGGTGCCACCCCAACTCAACCAAAGCGAAGGAAATCCAAGTAGATTTTGTTTTGAGCTACTTTGCTGACAGATCTGTATATGTGTGTGCTCTGTGATATCTTTATTTTTTTTTATCTCTGGGAGGTGAAAAATCTTGTACAGTTTTAACAGTTCTTAAAAATTTGTGTTAATATAGAGATTTTTTTTTTTTTTTCTAAAAAAAACAAACACTTTTTTGCACCAAAATCCTGTTTTATTCGAGTGAAGATAATGTATGAAAATGTGAATTTAGCATATTTTTAGGCGCAGTAGACCACAGAAACTTGAATGTTAACAGCGTCATTGAAAAATGCTTTTGTATATCTTTCCTAACAAATGTGTTTAAAATCCTTTGTAAAATAATATTGTAAACATAGTGTATCCCCATGTCTACAAGCAAATCAATTGGTAATAATACTCCACTTGTTTTGTGTTGTTAAAAGTACTGTATTTATATAGCAGAAGAAGTTGTAAAAAGCAGCATCTAGTAGACTTTAAACGTTGTATATAATTTTGACAAATGTAGGGTTACTATGTTGTAGAATTGGACCAGTGGACACAATAATTGTAACAAAAAATATAGATGTTTAAATAAATGTTTTTTTCTATTTCATATGAGAGTTCTATTTCTCTGTTTAATAAAAATAAATTGAAATTTTCTGTTGTAAAACACCCTGTTACCCCAATTTAAGTTACTTTTAAAGAAGAATTTTATATGTCTCAAATTAGATTACTATAAAGTGTTCGCTTGTAAAACCTCTTTTGCTTAATATGGTTTACATATGTTCACTTTTTGGTACCTTTTAAAGAAAGAGAGAATTCATCATTTTCGGTAAGTTTATAGGATACAGCTTTGTTTATCAACTTTGGATACATGGACCACAGGCAAGTAGTACGCAGGTGCAGCTTTTACAGTGTACCTCTGCTTTCCATCTTAATACGAGGAGAGTCCACGGCTTCATTCATTACGTGTGGAAAATACAGAACCTGGCCACCAGGAGGAGGCAAAGACACCCAGCCAGGCTTAAATACCTCCCCCACTCCCCTCATCCCCCAGTCATCCCTTGCCTTTCGTCACAGGAGGATGGCAGAGAAGTGTCGGAAGATTCGGAGTAGTCTCTTATGGAGGGTAGTACTCTTCGGAATGGAACTGGAGTTTTAAGTAGTCTTGTCAGCCTCTCAGTGAGAGCATTAACAGGGTCTGGAGATGCAGGGAGAGTCTTTCTGCGAATCCATCCAGACTTATATTAACAGCTCCTTAAGCAATCAGTGTTGACGAGTATCACTGCCTGCTTTCTATCGCTCAAGTCCATGTCAGGAGCGGTGTAACAACTCTGTCAAACTGGAGAGACCGTGTTCCTGTTCCACGGCGTAGATTCTGGTAAGATATTTTCATTTTTTATACCTGTAATGATAACGCAAGAAAACAGGGTCACAGTGTGACTTTTTATCTCTATAGAATCAAGGGTTAATATCGCCGGAAGGTGATTATTGAAAAGGGGGGGATTTATTCATGATTTATATTGTGTTTTTTTCTGCATCATGTGTGAGATGTGGCTCTGGCAATGTGTGAACAGTCAGGTTCTAACTTCATTTGTTTACTGTGCAGCCTGTTTAGTTTGGTTCGCTTTTTCTCGGCTGCAGGGGCGGTCCTGCATGGCACTGCTTGTGACCGGTGTGGCCTCATTCTCTTCCTTTTCCTGGACGCCGGTTGCAGGAGACGAAAGCGGTCTCTCTGTGGGCCTGTGTCATAGGAGGTGGTGAGTGCCCCGGCCATTGGGCTATAAAGGTGCCATTTATTTTTTCTATAATCCATATTAAAGGCACAAGCTATGGAGGACTCTGATGTGTTAGAGGGTACTCCCTCTTTGCCTAAATCTAATGCCTGTGTTTATTGTGAGGAGGCTACGGTATATCCGGCTGCTCAGCTATGTTCCACATGCCGTGACACAATAGTGGTATCTAAAAAGAACAAGATGTTTAGTACCACTGAATTGTCCACCTCTGAGGGGTCTCTGTCCCGTGAGGTGCGTTCCCTACATTCATCTCCGATTACACATGCAGCTCCCCAGTGCACTACTAATCCTCTTGCGGGAGGGGCCCTGTGGCCACCAGATTTTGCTGATCACTTGCAAACGGCAATGTCTGCGGCCTTCAGTGCTTTACCTCGCACTGCTAAGCGCAAGCGAAAGATTAAACATTGCTATCCTTCCCTGGGGTCATCTACTCCATTGGATGTATCCGAGTCTAGATTATCCGCTGATACAGAGGACTCAGATACTTCGGAGGACTCTTTCTCTGGGTTGGAATCTGTGGCCTCTAAACCTCCGGCTGCAGAGGAACCAGACTTTAGGTTTAGGATGGAACACTTGCACTTTTTATTAAAAGAGGTGTTAGCTACTCTAGAGGTTCCGGAACCAAAGTTACCGGAGGAACCTTCTATTCCTAAGCTTGATAAAGTCTATGAGGACAGGGTGGTGCCCCAGACTTTCCCGGTTCCCATAAAAATGGCGAATATTATAAAGAATGAATGGGAGAGACTTGGTTCATCTTTCTCCCCTTCTTCGTTTAAGAAATTGTTCTCGGTTTCTGATTCTCAGCTAGAATTGTGGGGATCTGTCCCTAAGGTGGATGGAGCTATCTCCACGCTCGCTAAGCGCACCACTATCCCACTCGAGGATAGTTTGCCGTTTAAGGAACCCATGGTTAAGAAATTAGAGACCCTGTTAAGAAAGATGTTTCAGCACACAGGGTACATTTTTCAGCCTGCAGCGGCATTTGCTGCAGTTCCGGGAGCCGCTACCTATTGGTGTAACTCTCTGTCAGAGATGATCAAGGTGGAGACTCCTCTCGATGAGATACAGGAAAGAATTAGGGCCCTGAGGGTAGCTAATTTGTTTATCTGTGATGCAAATATGCAGATTATTCACTTGAATGCCAAGACATCAGGATTTTCTGTTCTGGCCCGGAGGGCCCTGTGGTTGAAGTCATGGTCTGCTGACATGACGTCCAAATCTAGATTACTTTCCCTTCCATTTAAGGGAAAGGTTCTTTTTGGTCCAGGCCTGGACTCTATCATATCCACGGTCACGGGGGGCAAGAGTGCCTTTCTACCGCAGGATAAGAAGAATAAACCTAAACCTAAGGGTCCTAATTTTCGTCTCAGCCTGCCGCAAAGCCCGAGCAGTCCAAGGGATCTTGGAAACCATCTCAGTCTTTGAATAAAGCCAAGCAAAGCAAGAAGCCCGCCGAGACAAAATCGCCATGAAGGGGCGGCCCCCTATCTATCTCTGGATCTCGTAGGGGGCAGACTATCTCTTTTTCGCTGAGGCTTGGACGAGAGACGTGCAGGATCCTTGGGTTCTGGAGGTTATTGCCCAGGGTTACAGGATTGGTTTCAAAACTCATTCCTCTTGTCAAATCTACCATACAGAACAGAGAAACGAGATGCCTTTCTAGAGTGCGTGAGGGATCTCTCCTCTCTAAGAGTAATTGTACCGGTACCTCTAGCAAAAAGAGGTCTAGGGTACTATTCAAATCTTTTCGTGGTCCCAAAGAAGGAGGGCTTGTTTCGCCCGATTCTAGACCTAAAGTGCTTAAACAAGTTTCTGTCGGTCCCATCGTTCAAGATGGAGACGATAAGGTCTATTCTGCTCTTAGTTCAAGAGGGTCAGTTCATAACTACGATGGACTTGAAGGACACAAGTTCCTAAAATTCGCTTTTCTGGACCAGCTCTCCCCTTCGTTCTGGCTACTGCTCTAAGAGTCTTTATGAAGGTTCTGGGAGCTTTGCTCGCGGTGGTGAGATCCAGAGGTATTACAGTAGCACCTTATCTAGACGACATCCTGGTCCAGGCTCCGTCCTGCCGGCTGGCAGAGGACCATTGGAGAGCTCTTCTTCTTTGATCTCATGGATGGAAGATAAACTCAGGAAAGAGTTCTCTGGTTCCCAGTACCAGAGTGGAGTTCCTGGGCACGATAATAGACTCCGTATCCATGAAGATATTCCTGACAGACCAGAGACGTTGCAAAATTGCCTCCAGCTTTCTTGCCCTTCAGACCTCCTCAAGGCCATCTGTGGCCCGGTGTATGGAGGTGATTGGGCTCAAAGTATCCAGTATAGATGTCATTCCATTCGCCAGGTTCCATCTACAACCTCTTCAGTAGTGCATGCTGAGGCAATGGAATGGCGAACACTCGGATCTATCCCAACAGATATCTCTGGACAACCGGTCGAGGGAATCCCTCTCTTGGTAGCTCCGTCCAGATCAGCTGTCCCAGGGGACATCCTTCCTGAGACCATCCTGGGAGATTGTGACTATGACGCGAGCCTTTCAGGATGGGGATCTGTTTGGGGTACCAGGAAGGCACAGGACAGGTGGAATCGGGAGGAGCCGCTTCTTCCGATCAACATCCTGGAACTTCGAGCGATCTTCAACGCTCTGAGGGCTTGGCCCCTCCTGGGTTCGTCCCAGTTCATCAGATCCCAGTCGGACAAAATTACCTTGGTGGCTTACATCAACCATCAGGGTGGGACGAGAAGCTCCCTAGCCATGAGGGAAGTATCTCGGATTCTGGAGTGGGCGGAGATGCACAACTGTTTGCTGTCAGCGATCCACATCCCGGGTGTGGACAACTGGGAAGCGGACTTTCTCAGCAAACAATCATTTCATCCAGGGGAATGGTCTCTTCACCCCAAAGCGTTTGCGAAGATTTGCAACAGATGGGGGACTCCGGAGATAGATCTCATGGCGTCCAGACTCAACTTCAAGCTACCAAGATACGGGTCGCGGTCCAGGGATCCCCAGGCAGAACTGATAGATGCCTTAGCAGTGCCTTGGGGATTCAACCTCGTCTACATATTTCCAACAATACCACTTCTACCTTGAGTAGTGTCCCGCATCAAGCAGGAGCAAGCATCAACTATTCTGATTGCTCTGTCGTGGCAGCGGAGGATATGGTTTGCGGATCTGGTGGGGATGTCATTGTCTCCTCCATGGAGGTTGCCCTGTTGCAGGGATCTGCTGGTACAGGGCCCCTTTGTGCATCAAAATCTAGATTCTCTGAGGCCGACTGCATGGAGATTGAACGCTTAGTCTTAGACAGGAGAGGGTTTTCTGAGAGTGTGATTGATACTCTCATTCAAGCCAGGAAGCCGGTCACCCGACGCATCTATCATAAGGTGTGGAGGACCTACTTACTCTGGTTTGAGACTCGTGGATATTCCTGGCATAAGGTCAAAGTATCCAGGATACTTTCTTTCCTCCAGGACGGTTTGGAGAAGGGACTTGCCGTCAGTTCCTTTAAAGGGACAGATTTCGGCTCTACCTGTGTTGTTACACAAGAAGCTCGCTGAGCTTCCTGATATACAGTCTTTTGTTCAGGCTCTAAATAAACTATATAGATTATGTTAGCTACAACAATAACTTTAGAATAACGCTAAAGAAAATGAGAAGTGTAGAAATTATGTAGGATGTGTTTTAATTTGATATACATATATTTTTCAAAAAAACATTGAAGCATATTTATTATTTATTTATAATTTATTTGTGGATGAAATTTCTTTTTATAATAAAAAACCTAAAAGTTGATTATAAAAATGTGCAAGAAGGTTCAATATATTCTTTTTAGAAATGAGCTGCATTATTTGTATAAATAATTTATATATATGATAAAATACAATGAAAAAATGCAAGTTTAAATGTGTAATTAATTACTATCACTCGAAAGAATAAAGTGATAAGATAAATATAAAAATCCCAAAGAAAAATGTGATTACAAGTTTACAAACTGAATTAGCATGATATGTACAACAATGGGTTAATTGGATTGCCCTTAAATAGGGGAGGAGCAGACAAGACAAACTATCTTGACAAAGGCTCTATGGGAGCCGATACGCGTTGATAAACTGTCTAAGAGCTCCTAATACAGAGGACTGAATAAAGGGTGATTTGGAAGTGAGTGAAACTTTTTTCCAACCACCGATGCTCCCATAACCGCAACACCAAGAAGTAAGAGACTTTTTTGTATACCGACAAGAAACACAAATGTACAGGTGAAGCGGTAGGAGCAAATTCAAAAGAGTGCGCGCACAAAAAGACCGGACAACTCATCAGCTGATTGGCGTAGGAGAAAATCCTGGAGAAATCTGCCAGCTTCAGCCTGTGTGAACGCTGACAAAAAGTGTTTGAAAATTGGAAGATCGTAACGATTAAGGTGGTAAGAAATTGAGCTGCCAGTTTCAACCTGTGAGACCCGCTGACAAACAGTGTCAAAAAATTGAAGGATCTAAAAGAGTGAGGTGGTGAGAAATTGAGCTGCCAACTTCAGTCTGTGTGAACCGCTGAAAGCAGTGTCAGGAATCGGAGGACTATGCCGAGTGAGGTGGTAAGACCATTAAAACACCTAAAAACCTGCAGGTACTATTTTTAATGTTGCCCATGGAATTAAACTTTGTAATAAAACTTTGGAGAGCTAATGAGATCAAGCTTTTAACCAACCTAACTTATATTGGGGACTTGTAAATCAGTCAAATTTGGGATTAAACTACTAGTGAACACACTACTGAATTTACGCAGATACAGCCCACTGATATGTGAGAACATCCACAGTAACGTGCAGATTGTGTTCTAAAGGTATAAAGTATTGTATGTAATAATACACATAGTGTTATAATATATACTTTGGGGCATATTTATCAAGGTCTGGTGGACCTGATCCGACACTGCGGATCAGGTCCGCCAGACCTCGCTGAATACGGCGAGCAATACGCTAGCCGTATTCAGCATTGCACCAGCAGCTCACAAGAGCTGTTGGTGCAACGCCGCCCCCTGCAGACTCGCGGCCAATGGGCCGCCAGCAGGGGGGGTGTCGATCAACCCGATCGTACTCAATCGGGTTGTATTGTGGTGATGCGTGTCTGCCTGCTCAGAGCAGGCGGACAGGTTATGGAGCAGCGGTCTTTGTGACCGCTGCTTCATAACTGCTGTTTCTGGCGAGTCTGAAGACTCGCCAGAAACAGGGGCCATCAAGCTCCATACGGATCTTGTTAAATAGAGCCCTTTGTGTCAAAAATTTATACTAAGTTAAAACACCTCTACATATTTTGTTAAAACAAAAAAAAAATTACTAAACATATAAGGATTAACTTTTACCTATGTGAAATAATATTGTTTTTACTGTATAACAGCTGCTGTTAGTTTGTTTTAAGATTGAAGTCAATATAGATGTATGTGACACCGGTGTCATTAGATTTTTAACTAGGACTGTTCTTTATATTATTCATTGTGGGACAATAAAATATTGGTTTATCTGCAAGCAGAATTATGTACTTTCTTGCATAAGATTTAATTATCCAGGTTTTAATACAAATTTCTTAAAAAGGTATCCTTCTGTGAACAGACTGCCTTTGGCGCCTCCCACAATCTTTTTCTAAAAGAATTACTCAAGCCAGGTAAAGGCAGCCTTGGAATATTTACCGGAACCCACCACAGCTGTTTGAAGATATAACCCCACTGGGGGCTCGATTTAATCAGCTTTTCAGTCTGCCACTCCGGGCTCTGGAGAGATGCCTGTTAGACCCGGTCTAAATTATTCGCTCTATAAATTTATCAGCACTCTATATCATAAGAGTTGTCAGTGCAGCTACAAGCAGATATTTGACAAGTACAGCCTTGCCAATGTTTCTGCTCAGAGATTTTGTGTAAGATGCAAGGCTGGAGTAGGTTGATAAGCACATACTAATCCTACTCATAAAGTTCCCTGAACGTTATGTTAATCATCTTTGTTTGGGACTTCTTACGTATACTTTAAGCAGTATACTACATGTGGTCAACATTGTTTGTTGTATTTAAGATTTTTTTCTTTAGGCTACATTTTTATATTGCTTTCTGCTTATATCTTCCAACAAGGTAATTTATTTATACAGGTCTCTTATAAGCCCATTAGATAATTGTTCTACCTCCATGGCTATTTATTTAATATAGCCGAAGCCCTTACCTATGCTTGAATGTCCTTTACTGCTAGATAACATCTGGGAGTCCTCACAATTAGTTATGATTTATTTTCCCTTGCCGTGGGGTATAGGGCCCATGCCCCTACTACAGGGTCTTCCCAAATTAGCAAAACTCCTCATCATATCACTGTCAGTGACTTTCAAAAGCTACTTTTAGTGACAAAAATGTAATTTTATATATATATATATATATATATATACTGTATATGTGTGTATATATATATATATATACAGTATATATATATATATATACACAGTATATATATATATATATATATATATATATATACTTAAGATTTGTAATCATTATCAATCTGTGATGTTTTGTTATGATATGGGTCTCTACCTTGTACATTGTTCCAAGATTCTATGCTGTGGTTACACAACAAAACTCGCATATGTACATTTTTGTATTCAGGTACTACTTCTATATTTTACTCCATTCAAGAGTCCAAAAGTGGCTCCAGGACCTGCCTCAAGCTACTTCTCAGGTCCAATAGTCGTCTTCTATTTTCCATGTGAGACCAACTAATGCTATAACTTATTTCCTGTTGATAACTCTATCACTATGCTGACTGCATGTTCCTGTTTAAAGCATATTACAGGTTTTGCTGTTATTGATATTGTCATAGCATATTATAGCTCTCTATATTCCTTCTCACCATGAAACTCTTACTATAGTATAAATAAATAGCATGATCATCCCTTAATGATGCTTCTGTTAACAGATGCCCACGAGAGAGGCTTTGGAGTAGATGCTAAGATTGTTAAGTGGGTAGAATGCTGGCTTAAGGATAGAAGGCAGAGGGTTTCAATTAATGGAGTACATGCAAATGAGGGGTCAGTTACTAGTGGTGTTCCCCAAGGGTCAGTTATTTGGCCTGTTTTGTTTAACATATTCATCAGTGATATTGGAAGTGAGCTTTTTTTTTTTTCTCCAACATAGGTGTGTCCGGTCCACGGCGTCATCCTTACTTGTGGGATATTCTCTTCCCCAACAGGAAATGGCAAAGAGCCCAGCAAAGCTGGTCACATGATCCCTCCTAGGCTCCGCCTACCCCAGTCATTCTCTTTGCCGTTGTACAGGCAACATCTCCACGGAGATGGCTTAGAGTTTTTTAGTGTTTAACTGTAGTTTTTATTATTCAATCAAGAGTTTGTTATTTTGAAATAGTGCTGGTATGTACTATTTACTCAGAAACAGAAAAGAGATGAAGATTTCTGTTTGTATGAGGAAAATGATTTTAGCAACCGTAACTAAAATCCATGGCTGTTCCACACAGGACTGTTGAGAGCAATTAACTTCAGTTGGGGGAACAGTGTGCAGTCTCTTGCTGCTTGAGGTATGACACATTCTAACAAGACGATGTAATGCTGGAAGCTGTCATTTTCCCTATGGGATCCGGTAAGCCATGTTTATTACGATCGTAAATAAGGGCTTCACAAGGGCTTATTAAGACTGTAGACTTTTTCTGGGCTAAATCGATTCATTATTAACACATTTAGCCTTGAGGAATCATTTTATCTGGGTATTTTGATATAATAATATCGGCAGGCACTGTATTAGACACCTTATTCCTTAGGGGCTTTCCCAAAGCATAAGCAGAGCCTCATTTTCGCGCCGGTGTGGCGCACTTGTTTTTGAGAGGCATGGCATGCAGTCGCATGTGAGAGGAGCTCTGATACTTAGAAAAGACTTTCTGAAGGCGTCATTTGGTATCGTATTCCCCTTTGGGCTTGGTTGGGTCTCAGCAAAGCAGATACCAGGGACTGTAAAGGGGTTAAAGTTTAAAACGGCTCCGGTTCCGTTATTTTAAGGGTTAAAGCTTCCAAATTTGGTGTGCAATTCTTTTAAGGCTTTAAGACACTGTGGTGAAAATTTGGTGAATTTTGAACAATTCCTTCATGTTTTTTTCGCAATTGCAGTAATAAAGTGTGTTCAGTTTAAAATTTAAAGTGACAGTAACGGTTTTATTTTAAAACGTTTTTGTACTTTGTTATCAAGTTTATGCCTGTTTAACATGTCTGAACTACCAGATAGACTGTGTTCTGAATGTGGGGAAGCCAGAATTCCTATTCATTTAAATAAATGTGATTTATGTGATAATGACAATGATGCCCAAGATGATTCCTCAAGTGAGGGGAGTAAGCATGGTACTGCATCATTCCCTCCTTCGTCTACACGAGTCTTGCCCACTCAGGAGGCCCCTAGTACATCTAGCGCGCCAATACTCCTTACTATGCAACAATTAACGGCTGTAATGGATAATTCTGTCAAAAACATTTTAGCCAAAATGAACACTTGTCAGCGTAAGCGCGGCTGCTCTGTTTTAGATACTGAAGAGCATGACGACGCTGATATTAATATCTCTGAAGGGCCCCTAACCCAGTCTGATGGGGCCAGGGAGGTTTTGTCTGAGGGAGAAATTACTGATTCAGGGAACATTTCTCAACAGGCTGAACCTGATGTGATTGCATTTAAATTTAAGTTGGAACATCTCCGCATTCTGCTTAAGGAGGTATTATCCACTCTGGATGATTGTGACAAGTTGGTCATCCCAGAGAAACTATGTAAAATGGACAAGTTCCTAGAGGTGCCGGGGCTCCCAGAAGCTTTTCCTATACCCAAGCGGGTGGCGGACATTGTTAATAAAGAATGGGAAAGGCCCGGTATTCCTTTCGTCCCTCCCCCCATATTTAAAAAATTGTTTCCTATGGTCGACCCCAGAAAGGACTTATGGCAGACAGTCCCCAAGGTCGAGGGAGCGGTTTCCACTTTAAACAAACGCACCACTATACCCATAGAGGATAGTTGTGCTTTTAAAGATCCTATGGATAAAAAATTAGAAGGTTTGCTTAAAAAGATGTTTGTTCAGCAGGGTTACCTTCTACAACCAATTTCATGCATTGTCCCTGTCGCTACAGCCGCATGTTTCTGGTTCGATGAGCTGATAAAGGCGGTCGATAGTGATTCTCCTCCTTATGAGGAGATTATGGACAGAATCAATGCTCTCAAATTGGCTAATTCTTTCACCCTAGACGCCACTTTGCAATTGGCTAGGTTAGCGGCTAAGAATTCTGGGTTTGCTATTGTGGCGCGCAGAGCGCTTTGGTTGAAATCTTGGTCGGCTGATGCGTCTTCCAAGAACAAGCTACTTAACATTCCTTTCAAGGGGGAAAACGCTGTTTGGCCCTGACTTGAAAGAGATTATCTCTGATATCACTGGGGGTAAGGGCCACGCCCTTCCTCAGGATCGGCCTTTCAAGGCAAAAAATAAACCTAATTTTCGTCCCTTTCGTAGAAACGGACCAGCCCAAGGTGCTACGTCCTCTAAGCAAGAGGGTAATACTTCTCAAGCCAAGCCAGCTTGGAGACCAATGCAAGGCTGGAACAAGGGAAAGCAGGCCAAGAAACCTGCCACTGCTACCAAGACTGCATGAAATGTTGGCCCCCGATCCGGGACCGGATCTGGTGGGGGGCAGACTCTCTCTCTTCGCTCAGGCTTGGGCAAGAGATGTTCTGGATCCTTGGGCGCTAGAAATAGTCTCCCAAGGTTATCTTCTGGAATTCAAGGGACTCCCCCCAAGGGGGAGGTTCCACAGGTCTCAGTTGTCTTCAGACCACATAAAAAGACAGGCATTCTTACATTGTGTAGAAGACCTGTTAAAAATGGGAGTGATTCATCCTGTTCCATTAAGAGAACAAGGGATGGGGTTCTACTCCAATCTGTTCATAGTTCCCAAAAAAGAGGGAACGTTCAGACCAATCTTAGATCTCAAGATCTTAAACAAGTTTCTCAAGGTTCCATCGTTCAAGATGGAAACCATTCGAACTATTCTTCCTTCCATCCAGGAAGGTCAATTCATGACCACGGTGGATTTAAAGGATGCGTATCTACATATTCCTATCCACAAGGAACATCATCGGTTCCTAAGGTTCGCATTCCTGGACAAACATTACCAGTTCGTGGCGCTTCCTTTCGGATTAGCCACTGCTCCAAGGATTTTCACAAAGGTACTAGGGTCCCTTCTAGCTGTGCTAAGACCAAGGGGCATTGCTGTAGTACCTTACTTGGACGACATTCTGATTCAAGCGTCGTCCCCTTCCTCAAGCAAAGGCTCACACGGACATCGTCCTGGCCTTTCTCAGATCTCACGGATGGAAAGTGAACGTGGAAAAGAGTTCTCTATCCCCGTCAACAAGGGTTCCCTTCTTGGGAACAATTATAGACTCCTTAGAAATGAGGATTTTTCTAACAGAGGCCAGAAAAACAAAACTTCTAGACTCTTGTCGGATACTTCATTCCGTTCCTCTTCCTTCCATAGCTCAGTGCATGGAAGTGATCGGGTTGATGGTAGCGGCAATGGACATAGTTCCTTTTGCGCGCATTCATCTAAGACCATTACAACTGTGCATGCTCAGTCAGTGGAATGGGGACTATACAGACTTGTCTCCGAAGATACAAGTAAATCAGAGGACCAGAGACTCACTCCGTTGGTGGCTGTCCCTGGACAACCTGTCACAAGGGATGACATTCCGCAGACCAGAGTGGGTCATTGTCACGACCGACGCCAGTCTGATGGGCTGGGGCGCGGTCTGGGGATCCCTGAAAGCTCAGGGTCTTTGGTCTCGGGAAGAATCTCTTCTACCGATAAATATTCTGGAACTGAGAGCGATATTCAATGCTCTCAAGGCTTGGCCTCAGCTAGCGAGGGCCAAGTTCATACGGTTTCAATCAGACAACATGACAACTGTTGCGTACATCAACCATCAGGGGGGAACAAGGAGTTCCCTAGCGATGGAAGAAGTGACCAAAATCATTCTATGGGCGGAGTCTCACTCCTGCCACCTGTCTGCTATCCACATCCCAGGAGTGGAAAATTGGGAAGCGGATTTTCTGAGTCGTCAGACATTGCATCCGGGGGAGTGGGAACTCCATCCGGAAATCTTTGCCCAAGTCACTCAGCTGTGGGGCATTCCAGACATGGATCTGATGGCCTCTCGTCAGAACTTCAAAGTTCCTTGCTACGGGTCCAGATCCAGGGATCCCAAGGCGGCTCTAGTGGATGCACTAGTAGCACCTTGGACCTTCAAACTAGCTTATGTGTTCCCGCCGTTTCCTCTCATCCCCAGGCTGGTAGCCAGGATCAATCAGGAGAGGGCGTCGGTGATCTTGATAGCTCCTGCGTGGCCACGCAGGACTTGGTATGCAGATCTGGTGAATATGTCATCGGCTCCACCTTGGAAGCTACCTTTGAGACGAGACCTTCTTGTTCAGGGTCCGTTCGAACATCCGAATCTGGTTTCACTCCAGCTGACTGCTTGGAGATTGAACGCTTGATTTTATCGAAGCGAGGGTTCTCAGATTCTGTTATCAATACTCTTGTTCAGGCCAGAAAGCCTGTAACTAGAAAGATTTACCACAAAATTTGGAAAAAATATATCTGTTGGTGTGAATCTAAAGGATTCCCTTGGGACAAGGTTAAGATTCCTAGGATTCTATCCTTCCTTCAAGAAGGATTGGAAAAAGGATTATCTGCAAGTTCCCTGAAGGGACAGATTTCTGCCTTGTCGGTGTTACTTCACAAAAAACTGGCTGCTGTGCCAGATGTTCAAGCCTTTGTTCAGGCTCTGGTTAGAATTAAGCCTGTTTACAAACCTTTGACTCCTCCTTGGAGTCTCAATTTAGTTCTTTCAGTTCTTCAGGGGGTTCCGTTTGAACCCTTGCATTCCGTTGATATTAAATTATTATCTTGGAAAGTTTTGTTTTTAGTTGCAATTTCTTCTGCCAGAAGAGTTTCAGAATTATCTGCTCTGCAGTGTTCTCCTCCTTATCTGGTGTTCCATGCAGATAAGGTGGTTTTACGTACTAAACCTGGTTTTCTTCCAAAAGTTGTTTCTAACAAAAACATTAACCAGGAGATTATCGTACCTTCTCTGTGTCCGAAACCAGTTTCAAAGAAGGAACGTTTGTTGCACAATTTGGATGTTGTTCGCGCTCTAAAATTCTATTTAGATACTACAAAGGATTTTAGACAAACATCTTCCTTGTTTGTTGCTTATTCCGGTAAAAGGAGAGGTCAAAAAGCAACTTCTACCTCTCTCTCTTTTTGGATTAAAAGCATCATCAGATTGGCTTACGAGACTGCCGGACGGCAGCCTCCCGAAAGAATCACAGCTCATTCCACTAGGGCTGTGGCTTCCACATGGGCCTTCAAGAACGAGGCTTCTGTTGATCAGATATGTAGGGCAGCGACTTGGTCTTCACTGCACACTTTTACCAAATTTTACAAGTTTGATACTTTTGCTTCTTCTGAGGCTATTTTTGGGAGAAAGGTTTTGCAAGCCGTGGTGCCTTCCATTTAGGTGACCTGATTTGCTCCCTCCCTTCATCCGTGTCCTAAAGCTTTGGTATTGGTTCCCACAAGTAAGGATGACGCCGTGGACCGGACACACCTATGTTGGAGAAAACAGAATTTATGTTTACCTGATAAATTACTTTCTCCAACGGTGTGTCCGGTCCACGGCCCGCCCTGGTTTTTTAATCAGGTCTGATAATTTATTTTCTTTAACTACAGTCACCACGGTACCATATGGTTTCTCCTATGCAAATATTCCTCCTTAACGTCGGTCGAATGACTGGGGTAGGCGGAGCCTAGGAGGGATCATGTGACCAGCTTTGCTGGGCTCTTTGCCATTTCCTGTTGGGGAAGAGAATATCCCACAAGTAAGGATGACGCCGTGGACCGGACACACCGTTGGAGAAAGTAATTTATCAGGTAAACATAAATTCTGTTTTTTTAACAGAGTTGATGTTCCAGGAGGGGTGATCAAATGAAAAGTGATATTAAAGGGACAGTAAACCTAAGATTTTTCATTCAATATTTCTAAATGTTGCATGTCAAAAATAATAAAAAAAACACCCCATATATTTGGAGACTGGATGAGTCTCTAATCCACTACCCTGAATCTAATGAAGCCATAAGCAAATCCCACAAATTAATGGTAACACAGACACGGAACCCAAATTTATTTGGGAAGCTCACAAAGCAGTAATAAGAGGGGAATGTATAAAGCTCAGGGCTCTCTGGAAGAAAAACTATAATCTAGCTATGACAGATTTGACCTCACAATTAAATAAAGCTGAACTTAAACACAAACAGTCACCTAGGGATCGTACCCTACTGTCACACGTCACTAGACTCAGACTAGAATTAAACACCCTGCTAACCAAAGAAGCTCAGCGCAGAGCGTTAACTCTGAAAAAAACCTTCTTCTACGAAGGCAACAAAATTGGTCCACGACTAGCTAGAGCACTGAGAACACAGACAGTTAAAACTCAGATAGGCAAACTGATCACCCCGGATAACCGTCACTTACTAGACAGCGTAGATATAGCAAACCACTTTGGTTCCTTTTATAGTGAATTATATAATCTTTCACAACAATCCCAACAGGATGCCAGAACAGACATGAAAGAATATATAAAAAGTGCCGATCTTAATAAGGTTACACACGCAATGATCAAGGAGTTAGAATTCCCTTTTACTTTACAGGAGGTCCTAATGACCATAGGGAACCTCCCATTGGGGAAAAGCCCCGGACCCGATGGTTTTACTAACTCTTAATATAAAAAATACAAGTCTGTATTAGCCCCCCATCTGCTTAAGATGTTTCAAGCCTTAGATGACGACCCAGCATTGCTACCAGAAACACAATCAGCACACATCTCTGTAATCTTGAAACCCAATAAAACACAGACAGACCCCAAAAGTTACAGGCCCATATCACTACTGAACTCTGATCTGAAAATTTTAGGCAAGATACTAGCCAAAAGGCTGAACAAAATCCTCCCAGACATTATACATGTCGATCAGGTGGGATTTGTCCCTCGCAGAGAGGCCAGGGACAACACCATCAGAGCCCTAACACTCATGGCATACACAACACACCACAAAATCCCGACTGTCTTCTTGGCAACAGATGCCTAGAAGGCCTTCGACCGGATCAACTGGCACTTCTTAAAAGAGACACTTATATCAATTGGTATGGGCCCCAAAATGATTCATAGAATATTCAGTCTTTACACCTGTCCAACAGCCCAAGCAAAGGTAAACGGCCTACTCTCGTCCATTTAAAATTAGTAACGGCACGAGGCAGGGGTGCCCTCTGTCTCCTCTACTATTCATCCTCACCATGGAGGTTCTAGCAGCACATGTCAGGAAAAATCAACAGATTAAGGGCATAGAATTAGGCACAAACATCTTCAAAATAGCGCTATATGCAGACGACGTCCTCTTCACTGTCAGAGACCCACAACACTCAGGGCAATAATGAGGGAACTGAAGGAATTTGGAGACCACTCAAACTTCCTTGTCAACCCGACCAAATCAGAAATACTTAATATATCCATGCCCACCGAGGAGTTTATGTCCTTGTCACAGATATGCCCACTACAGCTTCAACACCAACACATAAAATACCTAGGAATACATCTAACGCCTAAGCCTAAAGAATTCTTCCAAGCCAATTGTGTGTCTCTTCTACATAATACACAAAAAGATTTAACTACTTGGACGAACAAACCCATCTCCTGGTGCATAAAGATGACGACATTGCCCAGAATCCTGTATATTATCCAGGCCCTCCCTATCTCCCTCCCAAATTGGTGGGTAAATCAGATACAGAGACACATCAATGCATTTATTTGGGGAAATAGTAAACCGAGGATAAATAAGTCCATAATGCATAGGCCCAACCCAATGGGGGGACTGGGACTCCCTCTAATTAGAACATACCTCGATGCCATAGTTTTACAGAGGATATTAGATTGGCATAGCGCCAGAGAACATAAAGCTTGGATAGCTTTGGACTCCCTCATCTTAAAAGCCCTGTCAGTGGGCGCACTATGCTGGGTCCCTAAAAGCTCAAGACCTACACTTTGTACAACACTGCAGGTACACAGACACTTCTTTGACTCATGGGACAACTTAACCGCGCACAACAGGCACATCACGGGCCTCAGGTCCCCCTTATTCCCAATCCCAAATAATGCTGAACTGACTGGAGGACTAGGGGGAAATTATCATGGAGTATCAGAGTGGCCATATACTACACCACTAGTTAGGTTTACGGGGGCAGGTAAATTACTAGAGAGTAACCAGTTAACGGAAGTGGCGGGAGGGACATACTCCTCTTGGCTAAAATACATGCAGCTATCACACCTACTTTCTATTTCAGAATACAAAGCAGACTTCCTTAGACCCCTTACCTCATTTGAAAAATTGTGTCTGAATGGCTTACCTCTTCCCCACTCACTGTCAAAGATGAGATCTCTGTTACAGGAACCACAGCTTGCCATTCTTCCGTCCTATGCGTTAAAATGGCAAGAAGAGCTAGACACATCATACACAGTCAAGGAATGGGAATCCATGTTTCGCAATACTCAAAAGTCCTCTACCTCACCCAAACTGCTAGAATTAAATTACAAGGTCTTAACACGCTGGTACTTAACCCCTACCCGTATACACTCAATCTATCCATCAGCCAGTGCCCTCTGTTGGAGGGGCTGCAAAATGAGAGGAAGTTTCAAACACATGTGGTGGGACTGCGCCCAACTAAGGCAGCTATGGACACACATTGAAACTCATTTCCGTAAAATACTAACAAATGACTTTAGCCTGACACCTAGCATAGCCCTAATGAACAACGTTTCATCCATCACTTGCCGGATTCGAAGACAGTTATTACAGACAGGCTTAAATGGAGCCAAATGTTTGATAGCCTTAAATTGGAAAACGCAAAGACCACTAACCAGCCAGACATGGGTGGAAAAAGTAGGGGAACTATTAGAACTATAGAGGAATACGGCTACCTCAAAAGACACAAGCTCCCTTTCGCACATGACATGAAATTCTTATGGGAAGACTCCCTTCATAATACTACTGCAGACTATGACAGACCACACGACAGGACTGAGACAACTGGCCTGGCAGCCGAGGAGCTTCATGTACAGAATTGATTCGTCAATTGAGGTGCATTAGGTTTTGAATGGTATACGCACTCTTAACTGTTCAAGTACGCGAAGAGGGTCACTCAGGGCACATGACGAGAGTAGGCACAAAGCAATTACTCCTAGCAGCCCTACCATATTATACAAGATACTGACTAGGTTGTATTAATGTTAGCTTCTTAGTTAATCTACTTGTTGCAATTATTCTCAATTTAGTTTAAATAGCTCCACTTAGGAAGCCTAATGTTTTGGTATTGGAGCTTAATTCACAATTTAGTTTAATACAGTACAAAGATTCAGATAATGAAGGAAAACGTTGATGTCTTTAATTATTATGTTAGCTAGAAATGTATATACTTTAAATACATGTATGTAAAAGGAACCTTAGGGCTCCAAAATATCTTATTCTTTGATGTTACCTTTGTTTTTCTGAAATGACAAAATAAAGCATTGAAACATTAAAAAAACAAAAACAAAACTGCCAGTTATTCAAAATAAATGTTTATAACATATTATAAAAGTATCACAAACGAAACATCGAGGTAGGTAATGACGGCCGCCTAACACGTTCTGTGTATATTTTTTCTTTTTACATCACAGCTTGATTCCTTACAATCCTCTGTATATCGATTGCGCAGTTCCTTTAGTGTCAGGGACGTGCGTTCTTTGACAGGGATTGTAGTCGACGTCCTGCGCAATCGCATTAACACGCTACATAGAAAATGTAGCGCAACAACGCATAATAATTGCTAATACTGGATACGTAGTCGCATCGTAACTTCAAAGATATATATAATTGGTAAGTATAAATAAAATGTAAATTTGATCGATCAATGATTTTATTAACTGAGAACGATGCACAATGTTCTAATTCTTTATAGATATATATATATATATACTAGTCCTAAAGCCCGTTCACACGGGCCATTTTTTGCAGGGTACAGCGGTCCCACCCCTTGCGCTCTCTCCCTCCCGCTCTCTTTTGCGCTTTCTCTCCCTGCTCTCTTTTGCGCTTTCTCTCCCCCTCTCTTTTGATCTCTCTCTCTCCCCCTCTCTTTTGAGCTCTCTCTCTCCCCCCCTCTCTTTTGCGCCCTCTCTCCCCCTCTTTTGCGCTCTCTCCCCCTCACTTTTGCGCTCTCTCTCCCCCTCTTTTGTGCTGTCTCTCACCCCTCTCTTTTGGGCTCTCTCTCCCCCCTCTCTTTTGTGCTCTCTCTCCCCCCTCTCTTTTGTGCTCTCTCTCCCCCCTCTCTTTTGCACTCCCCTCTCTTTTGCTCTCTCTCTCCCCTTCTCTTTTGCTCTCTCTCTCTCCCCCTCTATTTTGCTCTCTCTCCCCCCTCTCTTTTGCTCTCTCTCTCCATTCCTCTCTTTTGCTCTCTCTCTCTCTCCCCCTCTCTTTTGCTCTCTCCCCTCTCTTTTGCTCTCTCTCCCCTCTCTCTCTCTCCCCCCTCTCTCCCCCCTCTCTCCCCTCTCTCTCCCCTTCTCTCTCTCTCTCCCCCCCTCTCTCTCCCCCCTCTCTCTTTCTCCCCCTCTCTCTTTCTCCCCTCTTTTGATCTCTCTCTCCCTTTTCTTTTCCTCTCCCTCCCCCTCTCTTTTGCTCTCTTGATCTCTCTCTCACTTTTCTTATGTTTTCCCTACCCCCTCTCTCCCCTCTTTTGAGCTGTTTTGAGCTCTCAGTCTGCACGACCTTTCACGGGCCTGCCTGGCCCCACCCCCTTCACGGACCTTCACACTCGGCCACGCCCCCTTCACTGACCTTCCTGTGTTGCCACGCCCCTTCACGATCTGCCATGCCCCGGCCACGCCCACTTCTGCTCACACCGCAGATCAGGTAGGGACTGTAAGGCCAGGTGTGTTTGTCCTCGTGCTGTCTCTACTGCGCATGACAACTTCGGATAAACACACATACTTAGGGTAGCAGTAATAGAAGTAGTTGTCAAATATTTTTTTCAATAAGCAAATCCAAATATGCTGCACGTATCACACAATCACTATTAATAGCGATCTACTATTTAGCATATTGTGACAAAAATATTCTATTGCGTATGCGCAGTCTAGATTGACGGCGAAACACAGAGAGGTTTGTGAACGAGCATTAGCGGGAGGAACGGGGCGTTTGTAGACCGGCCCATGGGATTGACTTTAATAAAAACTCCCATAGCTGGAGCGGTATGCTAGGCGGAGAATGAAAACTTGCTCAACGGTTATAACAGATAAGTTATCAGTGTTATAACTTCATTTCTACACACTTTATTTTAAAAAAAGTTCCATTTTAAAACAATATGCTATGATTATATGTGAAACAGATAACAATATTGTTTACTGACACTTTAATAAACTGGAGGACTGGAAAAATAAATTGGATCTGAAATGTAATATTACCAAGAGAAAAATTATGCATATAGGATCCAAAACCCAAAGGCCAATAATAATCTCAATGGTACATTACTGACTGTAACTAAAGAGAAACGGGAACTGGGAGTTATTATTTCAGGTGATTTAAAATTTGTTACACAATGCAGCAGTGAAACCAGTAAGACCAGTCGAATACTTGGTTGCATTGGGAGAGGTATTAGTAGCAGAGATAGCAAGGTTCTTATGCCACTTTACAGATCATTAGTTAGGCCAAATCTGGAACACTATGTACAATTCCGGAGACCATATCTTCAGAAAGATATAAATAAACTAGAAACTTTCCAAAGGAGGGCTACTTAAATGTTACACGGTTTAAAATATAAAACGTACAAAATAAGACTATGATCTAAATATGTATAGTTTAGAGGAGAGAAGGGAATGAAGCAACATAATAGAAACCTTCAAATATAGGAAGGGACTTAAAGGAACAGTCAAGTCCAAAAAAACTTTCATGATTCAAATAGGACATGTAATTTTAAACAACTTTCCAATTTACTTTTATCACCAATTTTGCTTTGTTCTCTTGGTATTCTTAGTTGAAAGCTAAACCTAGGAGGTTCATATGCTAATTTCTTAGATCTTGAAGGCCGCCTCTAATCTAAATGAATTTTATTGTTTTTCACCACTAGAGGGCGTTAGTTCATGTGTTTCATATAGATAACATTGAGCTCATGCTCGTGAATTTACCGAGGAGTTGAGAACTGATTGGCTAAAATGCAAGTCTGTCAAAAGAACTGAAATAAGGGGGCAGTCTGCAGAGGCTTAGATACAAGGTAATCACAGAGGTAAAACGTGTATTATAACTCTGTTGGTTATGCAAAACTGGGAAATGGGTAATTAAGGGATTATCTTTTTTTTAAAAAAAAAACAACAAAAATTCTGGTGTTGACTGTCCCTTTAATAAAGTGGAAGCTGAAAGCATTTTCCACAAAAAAAACATTCCAAAGCAACGGGTCACAATCTTAAATTACAGTTTGAGGAGAAATGCGAGGAAGCATTTTTTATTTTTTTTTTATACAGAAAGAGTGGTGGATTCATGAATTAAACTTTCAATTGAGGTGGTAAACACAAAGACTAAAAATAGAATAAAAAAATGCCTGAGACATGCATAAGGCTATCCTAGCGCTGCAGAATCAAATACCTGATGATAATGCTTCTCTATGTACTTTGTTAGCATACCTCCCAACATTTCAAAATACAAAAGAGGGAACAAAGCAAATTTGATGCTAAAAGTAATTTGGAAAGTTGTTTAAAATAGCATGCCCTATCTGAACCATGAAAGTTTGATTTTGGTTAGACTGTGCCTTTAAATAAATAAATAAAAATCAGTCCCTCTTCACTCTATTTTCTATCTGCCCACTTTCTTTTCTCTCTCTCTTCACTCTTTTTCTGTCCTGTCTCCCTCTTCACTCTCTTCTATCCTTCAAGCCCTGCATTATTGATCTGGTTGGGGCAATAAGGGGTACTGATGCCAAAACATTGAGAACCACTGTAATACAGACCCTTTAACATTGTAAACTTTTTAATAAAAACATTAAGGTCTTTTACCTTGTGGTAGAATCGTAATATGAGCCACTGTGTTTCTTTAAAACATGTAATAGTTTATGTCACTTCACTTTAAACTAATTATATTAAAACAATGCAGCCTTCACTCTGGCGCCTACAATCAACCTCCTCAATAATAGCATAGATCTTCAGTGCAAAGCTCCTTATTCCAAAGGTAAGAATCAGTGGCCGACCTAATGTCAACCTCTTCTATCTTCATCCAGCCGGCATCTTCTATCTTCATCCATCCGACGTGGAGCGGGTCCATCCTGAAGACATCCGGCGTGGAGCTCGTCTTCAATACGGTCGCCGCCGTAAACTGGAACTTTAATGCAAGTGAAGTCATCTAAGATGGAGTCCCTTGCATTCCTATTGGTTGAAATATTTCAATCAGCCAATAGGATAAGAGCTGCTAAAATCCTATTGGCTGTTCCAATCAGCCAATAGGATTTGAGCAGCTCTCATCCTATTGGCTGTTCCAATCAGCCAATAGGATGAGAACAGCCAATCGGATGAGAGCTGTTCAAATCCTATTGGCTGATTGGAATAGCCAATAGGATTTTAGCAGCTCTAATCCTATTGGATGATTGAAATCTTTCAGCCAATAGGAATGCAAAGGATGCCATCTTGGATGACGTCACTTGCATTCAAGTTCCAGTTTATGGCGGCGACCATATTGAAAAGGAGCTCCGCGCCAGATGTCTTCAGGGTGGACCCGCTCCACGTCGGATAGATGAAGATAGAAGATGCCGTCTGGATGAAGACTTTGCCGGCTGGATGAAGATAGAAGAGGCCGCCTGGATGAAGACTTCTTGCTGCCTGGATGATGACTTCCCCGGCTGGATGGATCCTTCAAGCGGGACTTCAGGAACTGTAAGTGAATCGTCAGGGGTTAGTGTTAGGTTTATTTAAGGGTTTTTTGGGTGGGTTTTATTTTTAGATTAGGGTCTGGGCAGGTAAAAGA
Source organism: Bombina bombina (assembly GCF_027579735.1). Classification (NCBI taxonomy): domain Eukaryota; kingdom Metazoa; phylum Chordata; class Amphibia; order Anura; family Bombinatoridae; genus Bombina; species Bombina bombina. The sequence continues at coordinate 1,009,026,844 of NC_069499.1, read as the reverse complement.
GCTGAATGCCCTTTTAAGGGCAATGCCCATACAAATGCCCTTTTCAGGGCAATGGGGAGCTTAGGTTATTTTAGATAGGGTTTTTATATGGGGGGGTTGGTTGGTTGGGTGGTGAGTTTTATTGTTGGGGAGGTGTTTGTATATTTTTTTTACAGGTAAAAGAACTGATTTCTTTGGGGCAATGCCCCACAAAAGGTGCTTTTAAGGGCCATTGGTCGTTTAGTGTAGGCTAGGTTTTTTTTTGTATTTTGGGGGGGGGCTTTTTTATTTTGATAGTACTATTAGATTAGGTGTAATTCTTTTCTTTTTTTTTTCGTAATTTAGTGTTTTTTATTTTTTGTAACTTAGCGTTTATTTTTTTTGGTAATTTAGTACTTTTAATAATGTTTAATAGTAGATTTAAATAATTTGAGTAGGGTTAGGGTTGTTTAATATGTAATTGAGTTAATTTAATTGGTAGTTTAATTTAATTGTAGTATAATAGTTAGGGTAGGTTAATTATTAGTTTAAAATTAGTTTATTTTAGTTCTACAGGTAAGTTTAAATTTATTTTAAGATAGGGATGTTGTAATTTTAATTTAAAGTTAGCGGGTTGTTAGGTTTACGGGTTAATAGCTTAATTTAGTTTATGGCGATGTGGGGGGGCTGGCGGTTTAGGGGTTAATAAGTTTATTTAGTGGCTGTGGTGTAGGGGAGCGGCGGGATAGGGGTTAATAACTTTATTTAGGTTGCGGTGGGGTCCTGGAGCGGCGGGTTAAACATTTTAGTATAGTGGCGGCGTTTAGTGATAGGTTATAAATAAAGTTGGTAAAAAGCCGAATAGACGTGAGATTGATGACTGTTAGTTAACAACAGTCTGATGCTCATCGGCCCGTACTTGGTGCGCGTCTTTTTTTCCGGCTTTTTTTTATAAATATGGAGATCGTATTCAGGTCCGCAGCCACGATGTTAGGCGAGCGTATTGGTGCCGGCGCATGCAGCATAGTTTAGGCTTTGATAAATATCCCCCCTAGACCGTATGTAGTGCTTCCTGCCATGAAATATTTTTCAAGGCTGCAGTTTTTGAAGCGTTTGGCTGCTCTATCATTTTCAAATAAGCATTAAAGGTATTTTATGGGATTTCTACCATGGCTGCCCTTAGATGTCAGTGACTTGTCCTGCAGCCTTCTACTGTGGGTTTCTGGTATCTCCTACAAGATTTTCTCTGTGATAAATGTATCTGCACTGGATGGATTCTACTGGATACTGCTGCAGCTGCATGTCTGGCAAGCCGGTGGAGAGGTGTTTTTGCAGGTAAGTGCTTTATATTAGTACATACACAGCCCAGAGGCTATTTATAAGTACTTAGGTCCAACAAATCCAGGGGACTCACTCTGTTTCTCCTCTTGACACACTTTTTTTTTAGCTGTGTTGCAGGTTCCTGCGTACTTTATACTGTTTTAAAACATTACAGACTATACTGAATGACTCTTTCAGTCCTTCACTATGCTTGAGGTTTTGGCAAGTAATAGATTTGGTAATCACATTTTTTTAGATACTCCCAGATATTGTTTTTAAAAATGCAAAATCTACAGCTTTTGTTTTAAGCTAACTTTTTTTGGTTGGAGACCTGGGTTTCATTGTTGAGAATGTTTTTCCCCCCTCAGGATTGGAATAATAAGCATAAGTGATCTTTTAGGCCAAATATTTAATCTTTCTTAAAGGTTTCCAGAAATTTATGAAGATTTCTTAAGTGTAAATTTCAAGAACTGTCAAATATAAGAATGTCTGATGTTCTTCAAGCCATTACTGTAGAGTCCCTTTCTTTCATGTAATTGGCAAGAGTCCATGAGGTAGTGACGTATGGGATATACATTCCTACCAGGAGGGGCAAAGTTTCCCAAACCTCAAAATGCCTATAAATACACCCCCCACCACACCCACAATTCAGTTTTACAAACTTTGCCTCCTATGGAGGTGGTGAAGTAAGTTTGTGCTAGATTTCTTCGTTGATATGCGCTTCTCAGCATGCTGAAGCCCGGTTCCTCTCAGAGTGCAGTGAATGACAGAGAGACGTGAAGGGAGTATCACCTATTGAATGCAATGGTCATCCTAACGGGGATCTATTTCATAGGTTCTCTGTTATCGGTCGTAGAGATTCATCTCCTACCTCCCTTTTCAGATCGACGATATACTCTTATATACCATTACCTCTACTGATTCTCGTTTCAGTACTGGTTTGGCTATCTACTTTATGTAGATGAGTGTCTTTTGGTAAGTATGTTTTCCTTTATTTAAGACACTCTTAGCTATGGTTTGGCACTTTAAATGTAAAGTTCTAAATATAAGAACAGGAGAAGTGGACCAAGCGCTACACCCAGGGCCTTAAGCTTACTAACTATATAGCCTCCTAGTAGGCTAACAATACAAAAGTTAAAATGGGGAGAGAGTAAGCGCTAAAAAGCTTAAAAGGCTAGTAAAAGGTACATTTTAATACATATAAAAATTTACAAATGGCAATCAGACGCATGGATCCATGTCTGACTTAACAAAAAAAAATATATATATATATATAATAAACAAATCTAAAAATATCTAAAAATATCCAATTGAGTATAGCATGTGACGCTGACTTAGTGAGCCAGTGATGAGGAGTTAGGACATGTACATTCAATAATATAAACAACCTAAGTGAGTGATTGAGTGCACACAATAGCTTTCAACAAAGAAAAATAGCATTCACAAAAAATAGTGTTCACAAAAATTGGCGTACATAAAAAATGTTCAAATGTTCAACCGGTTATATGTAAGTGAATCCAGTAGTGTTTCCTCCAAAGTGACGTGTAGAAATATAACGTGAAGTCAATAATAGTAGAATGTAAACGTTGAGTGGGTCAAATTATTGTGGTTCAGCTGCTAAATTAAAAAATTGTAAATCCGTGAGGTGTATAAAAATAAAAATAAAAATAACTTGTGAAAAAATCCACGTGGAAAACTTGAATTCAAATGATAAACAAAGGTCAAAAATCAAAAGAAAAAATATCAAAAGACAAAAATAGAAAATCAGTGATAATATTAAAAAGCACTAAAGATCTAGTGAAAACAAATCCTTAATTCAGATGTTAAAAATCCTTGGTAAGATCCATAACAAACAAATACATCGATAAAATACCTAAAAGGGAACAAAAGAGAAACAAATAGTGCAACACTGTATATGATATATAATATAGGTAATTAAAACCAAGCTCACCAGTATGCCAACACGTTTCGGCCTAGACTAGGCCTTTCTCAAGACTATTAGTTTTTTGATATTTTTTCTTTTGATTTTTGACCTTTGTTTATCATTTGAATTCAAGTTTTCCACGTGGATTTTTTCACAAGTTATTTTTATTTTTATTTTTATACACCTCACGGATTTACAATTTTTTAATTTAGCAGCTGAACCACAATAATTTGACCCACTCAACGTTTACATTCTACTATTATTGACTTCACGTTATATTTCTACACGTCACTTTGGAGGAAACACTACTGGATTCACTTACATATAACCGGTTGAACATTTGAACATTTTTTATGTACGCCAATTTTTGTGAACACTATTTTTTGTGAATGCTATTTTTCTTTGTTGAAAGCTATTGTGTGCACTCAATCACTCACTTAGGTTGTTTATATTATTGAATGTACATGTCCTAACTCCTCATCACTGGCTCACTAAGTCAGCGTCACATGCTATACTCAATTGGATATTTTTAGATATTTTTAGATTTGTTTATTATATATATATATTTTTTTTTTGTTAAGTCAGACATGGATCCATGCGTCTGATTGCCATTTGTAAATTTTTATATGTATTAAAATGTACCTTTTACTAGCCTTTTAAGCTTTTTAGCGCTTACTCTCTCCCCATTTTAAAGTTCTAAATATAATGTTTGTACTTATATTTGCCATGATTCAGGTTTATCAGTATATTTCCTTTTTTACAGACTGTCCGTTTCATTTTGGGAAATGCATATATAAAAAAAAAATATATATATATTTTTTTCTTACCTGAAATTTTTCAAATGGACTTTTTCTCTAAATTGCGGGCTGTTAGGCTCGCGGTTGCGCAAAATGCTATAATTTATTGTGTCATTTTTGGGGTGAGACTTTTTTGGCGCGAGAATTACGTTTGTTGACGTTTTTTCGTCATTTCCGGCGTCTTACTTGGCGCCGAGAATTTTCACGTAGTTGCGTCATCTATGATGCTCGTGTTTGTTGCAGACGTTTTTGGCGCCAAAAAATATTTTGTCAGTTGTGGGCGTCATACTTGGCGCCAGACTTTTGACATTATTTAAGTCTTCATGTATTTTTGCTTCTGATTTCCAGAGGCTTATTCTGTTTGCATTTTTTCCCATTCCTGAAACTGTCATATAAGGAAATTGATAATTTTGCTTTATATGTTATTTTTTCTATTACATATTGCAAGATGTCCCAGTCTGACCCTGTATCAGAATCTACTTCTGGAATGCTGCTGCCTGATGTCAGTTCTACCAAAGCTAAGTGCATTTGTTGTAAACTTGTGGTAACTGTTCCTCCGGCTGTAGGTTGTGTTAGTTGTCATGATAAACTTTCTAAAGCAGACAATATTTCCATTAGTAGTAGTCCATTACCTGTTGTTATTCCTTCAACATCTAATGTTCAGGATATTCCTGTTAATGTGAGAGAATTTGTTTCTAATTCTATTCAGAAGGCTCTGTCTGTTATACCACTTTCTAAGAAACGCAAAAGGTCTTTTAAAACTTCTCATAAATTCGATGAATTTTTAAATGACCGTTCTGATTTATCTATCTCTGATGAGGATCTATCTGGTTCAGAAGATTCTGCCTCAGATATTGACACTGACAAAATTTCATATTTATTTAAAATGGAGTATATTCGTTCTTTATTAAAAGAGGTGTTGATTGCATTAGATATGGAGAAGACTAGTCCTCTTGATATTAAAACCAGTAAACGTTTAAATTCGGTTTTTAAACCTCATGTAGTTATTCCTGAGGGTTTTCCAGTTCCTGATGCTATTTCAGAGGTAATTTCTAGGGAATGGAATAGTCTGGGTACTTCATTTACTCCTTCTTCAAGGTTTAACCCCTTAAGGACCAGCGACGTACCCTGTATGTCGCTGGCCTTTTTTTGGGACTTGATTGTTTTATAGCGCGGTCTTACCACCAGCATTGAGACTTCTCTATTCCACAAAGCCTGCTGGAGGGAGGGCATTAATAGCGTGTTCTTGCTAGACTTGTGCTATTATGTCCTGAAAAAACCCTTAACGACCAGTGACATACAGGGTACATTGTGGTCATTAAGGGGTTAAGAGACTGTACCCTTTGCCAACTGATAGATTGGAATTTTGGGAAAAAATCCCCAAAGTTGATGGGGCTATCTCTACTCTTGCTAAGCGTACTACTATTCCTACGGCAGATAGTACTTCTTTTAAAGATCCTTTAGATAAGAAGCTTGAATCTTATCTAAGGAAGGCTTATTTATGTTCAGGTCATCTTCTTAGGCCTGCTATTTCTTTGGCTGATGTTGCTGCAGCTTCAACTTTTTGGTTGGAAACTTTAGCGCAACAAGTACCAGATCCTAATGTGTATAGCATTGTTAAGCTAATTCAACATGCTAATAATTTCATTTGTGATGCCATTTTTGATATCATTATAATTGATGTCAGGTATATGTCTTTAGCTATTTTAGCTAGAAGAACTTTATGGCTTAAATCTTGGAATGCAGATATGACTTCTAAGTCAACGTTGCTATCTCTATCTTTCCAAGGTAATAAATTATTTGGTTCTCAGTTGGATTCTATAATTTCAACTGTTACTGGGGGAAGGGAGCCTTTTTGCCTCAGGATAAAAAATCTAAGGGTAAATTTAGGGCTACTAACCGTTTCGTTCCTTTCGTCAGAATAAGGAACAGAAACCTGACCCTTCCCCTAAAGGAACGGTTTCCAATTGGAAGCCTTCTCCAGTCTGGAATAAATCCAAGCCTTTTAGAAAATCAAAACCAGCCCCCAAGTCCGCATGAAGGTGCGGCCCTCATTCCAGCGCAGCTGGTAGGGGGCAGACTTCGATTTTTCAAAGATGTTTGGATCAATTCAATCCAAAATCATTGGATTCAGAACATTGTTTCTCAAGGGTACAGAATATGTTTCAAGATAAGACCGCCTGTGAGAAGTTTCTTTATCTCACGCATTCCAGTGAACCCAGTAAAAGCTCAGGCTTTCCTGAAGTGTGTTTCAGACCTGGAGTTATCCGGGGTAATTGTGCCAGTTCCATATCTGGAAAGGGGTCTGGGGTTTTATTCAAATCTGTTCATTGTTCCAAAGAAAGAGAATTCTTTCAGACCAGTTCTGGATCTAAAAATTTTGAATCGTTATGTAAGAATACCTACATTCAAAATGGTGACTATAAGGACTATTCTCCCTTTTGTTCAGCAAGGGTATTATATGTCCACAATAGACTTACAGGATGCATATCTTCATATTCCGATTCATCCAGATCATTATCAGTTCCTGAGATTCTCATTTCTAGACAAGCATTACCAATTTGTTGCTCTTCCTTTTGGCCTAGCAACAGCTCCAATGATCTTTTCAAAGGTTCTCGGTGCCCTTCTCTCTGTAATCAGAGAGCAGGGTATTGCAGTGTTTCCTTATTTGGACGATATCTTGGTACTTGCTCAGTCTTTACATTCTGCAGAATCTCACATGAATCAACTAGTGTTGTTTCTTCAAAGACATGGTTGGAGGATCAATTTACCAAAAAGTTCCTTGATTCCTCACACATGGGTAACCTTTTTAGGTTTCCAAATAGATTCAGTATCCATGACTTTGTCTCTAACAGACAAAAGACGTCTGAAATTGGTTTCAGCCTGTCAGAACCTTCAGTCTCAGTCATTCCCTTCAGTAGCTATGTGCATGGAGGTTTTAGGTCTCATGACTGCAGCATCGGACGCGATCCCCTTTGCTCGTTTTCACATGAGACGTCTTCAGCTTTGTATGCTGAATCAATGGTGCAGGGATTATACAAAGATATCACAATTAATATCCTTAAATCCCAATATTCGACTATCTCTGACTTGGTGGTTAGATCACCACCGTTTGGTTCAGGGGGCCTCTTTTGTTCGTCCAACCTGGACTGTGATTTCAACAGATGGAAGTCTTTCAGGTTGGGAAGCTGTCTGGGGATCTCTGACAGCGCAGGGGGTTTGGAAATCTCAAGAGGCGAGATTACCAATCAATATTTTGGAACTCCGTGCGATTCTCAGAGCTCTTCAGTTTTGGCCTCTTCTGAAGAGAGAACCGTTTATTTGTTTTCAGACAGACAATGTCACAACCGTGGCATATGTCAATCATCAAGGTGGGACCGTCCTCAAGCTATGAAAGAAGTATCTCAGATACTTGCATGGGCGGAATCCAGCTCTTGTCTAATCTCTGCGGTCCATATCCCAGGTATAGACAATTGGGAAGCGGATTATCTCAGTCGCCAGACTTTACATCCGGGAGAATGGTCTCTTCACCCAGATGTGTTTCTTCAGATTGTTCAGATGTGGGGGCTTCCAGAAATAGATCTGATGGCCTCTCATCTAAACAAGAAACTTCCCAGGTATCTGTCCAGATCCAGGGATCCTCAGGCGGAAGCAGTGGATGCGTTGTCGCTTCCTTAGAATTATCAACCTGCTTATCTTTTTCCGCCTCTAGTTCTTCTTCCAAGAGTGATTTCCAAAATCATAATGGAACGTTCATTTGTACTGCTGGTGGCTCCAGCATGGCCACACAGGTTTTGGTATGCGGATCTTGTTCGGATGTCCAGTTGCCAACCTTGGCCACTTCCGTTAAGGCCAGACCTTCTATCTCAAGGTCCTTTTTTCCATCAGGATCTCAAATCATTAAATTTGAAGGTATGGAGATTGAACGTTTAGTGCTTCGTCATAGAGGTTTCTCTGACTCAGTGATTAATACTATGTTGCAGGCTCGCAAATCTGTGTCTAGAAAGATTTATTAACGAGTTTGGAAGACTTACATTTCATGGTGTTCTTCTCATAAATTTTCTTGGCATTCTTTTAGAATTCCTGGAATTTTACAATTTCTTCAGGATGGTTTGGATAAAGGTTTGTCTGCAAGTTCCTTGAAAGGACAAATCTCTGCTCTTTCTGTTCTGTTTCACAGAAAAATTGCTAATCTTCCTGACATTCATTGTTTTGTAGAAGCTTTAGTTCGTATCAAGCCTGTCATTAAGCCAATTTCTCCTCCTTGGAGTCTTAATTTGGTTTTGAGGGCTTTACAGGCTCCTCCGTTTGAGCCTATGCATTCTCTGGACATTAAATTACTTTCTTGGAAAGTATTGTTTCTTTTGGCCATCTCTTCTGCTAGAAGAGTTTCTGAATTATCTGCTCTTTCTTGTGAATCTCATTTTCTGATTTTTCATCAGGATAAGGCGGTTTTGCGGACTTCTTTTAAATTTTTACCTAAAGTTGTGAATTCCAACAACATTAGTAGAGAAATTGTTGTCCCTTCGTTGTGTCCTAATCTTAAGAATTCTTTGGAAAGATCTTTACATTCTTTGGATGTGGTTAGAGCTTTGAAATATTATGTAGAAGCTACTAAAGATTTCAGAAATACTTCTAGTCTATTTGTTATCTTTTCTGGTTCTAGGAAAGGTCAGAAGGCTTCTGCCATTTCTTTGGCGTCTTGGTTAAAGCTTTTGATTCATCATGCTTATTTGGAGTCGGGTAAATCCCCGCCTCAGAGGATTACGGCTCATTCTACTAGGTCAGTTTCTACTTCCTGGGCTTTTAAGAATGAAGCTTCTGTTGATCAGATTTGCAAAGCAGCAACTTGGTCTTCTTTGCATACTTTTACTAAATTCTACCATTTTGATGTTTTCTCTTCTTCGGAAGCAGTTTTTGGTAGAAAAGTTCTTCAGGCAGCTGTTTCAGTTTGATTCTTCTGCTTATAATTTCAGTTTTTTTCATTATAAAGATTAAAACTTTTTTGATTTGGGTTGTGGATTCTTTTTTCAACGGAATTGGCTGTCTTTATTTTTATCCCTCCCTCTCTAGTGACTCTTGCATGGAGTGCCACATATTGGGTATTTGCTATCCCATATGTCACTAGCTCATGGACTCTTGCCAATTACATGAAAGAAAACATAATTTATGTAAGGAACTTACCTGATAAATTCATTTCTTTCATATTGGCAAGAGTCCATGAGGCCCACCCTTTTTGTGGTGGTTATGATTCCTTGTTGATGCTTTTGCTCCTTTTTTATCACCCCACTTCTTGGCTATTCGTTAAACTGAATTGTGGGTGTGGTTGGGGGGGGTGTATTTATAGGCATTTTGAGGTTTGGGAAACTTTGCCCCTCCTGGTAGGAATGTATATCCCATACGTCACTAGCTCATGGACTCTTGCCAATATGAAAGAAATGAATTTATCAGGTAAGTTCCTTACATAAGTTTTATGTTTTCTCTTGAAGGCTGTTTTAAAGCCATTTCAAGTAAACTGGGTTTCAAAACTTGAAGGGGCATAAACCCCCAACGTTTTATTTCATGATTCAGATGGGTCATACAATTTTAAACCACTTTCAAATTTACTACTATTATAAAATTTGCATAATTCTCTTACAGCTAGATTACGAGTTGTGCGTTACGGCTCTTAATGCTGAAAATATGGTATTTTCAGCGTTAAAACAGCACCGCAGCCATTACAAGTATTGTCGGTATAGGTGTACCCCAAGCCTTTTAGCTTGTAATGCAACGTCAGTACCGCACGCGTAAAAATTACATTTTTTAATGTGATTCCCATAGCACTGGTATTACGAATTTTGCATTCTGGCTAAAAAAACGGCGTTACACTCTAAAACGACAAGATCCGTGCCGCCATCTAAAGTCAGTAGTTATGAGTTTTACGCTACAAATCTGTAACACAACTCATAACTAAACTGCTACAAAGTACACTAACACCCATAAACTACCTATTAACCCCTAAACCGAGGCCCTCCCACATCGCAAATACTATAATAAAATTTATTAACCCCTATTCCGCCGCTCCCCGACATCGTCACCGCTATACTAAAGTTATAGACCCCTAAACCGCCGCCCTCCCGCATCGCAAACACTATTTAAATATTATTAACCCCTAATCTGCCGTTCACCCACATCGCCCCCACTATTCTAAAGTTATTAAGCCCTACACTGCCACCACTATAATAAACCTATTAACCCCTAAACCGAAAGCCCCCCACAACAAAATATAATAAATTAAAGTACTAACCCCTAAACCCCCCACATCGCAATAAACTAAATTAAACTAGTAACCCCTAAACCTAACGTCCCCCTAACTTTAGATTAAAATTACAATTTCCCTATCTTAAATTAAATTTAAACTTACCTGTCAAATTAAAAAAAAACTAAGTTTAAACTAACAATTAAACTAATATAATTATTAAACTAAAATTAAACTAACTACCAATTAAATTAAAGTAAACTACACATTAAAAAATCCTAATACTACAATCTAAATCCTAATACTACGATCTAAATACAAAAAATAAAAGATTAAATTACAAAAAATAACAAACACTAAAGTACAAAAAATTACAAACGAAATTATCAAAAATAAAAAAGAATTATACCTTATCTAATTATCAAAATAAAAAAGTCCACCCAAAATAAAAAAAAACCCTAGCCTACAATAAACTACCAATGGTTCTTAAAAGGGCCTTTTGTAGGGCATTGCCCTAAGTTAAACAGCTCTTTTACCTGTAACAAAAATAATAATACAAAGAACCCCCCAACAGTAAAACCCACCACCCAACCAACCCCCCCTAAATAAAAAACCTAACTCTAACAAAAACCTAAGCTACCCATTGCCCTGAAAAGGACATTTGGATTGGCATTGCCCTTAAAAGGGCATTTAGCTCTTTTACATGCCCAAACCATAAACTAAAAAAAAAAAAAAACCTTAAAAACCCACTCACTAATCCCCGAAGATCCACATACAGTTTTTGAAGTCCCTCTTGAACGATCTCATCCAGGTGGCGAGAAGTCTTCATCCAAGCGGCCTCTTCAATCTTCATCCCGGCGGCCAGAAGTCGTCATCCAGGCAGCCTCTTCAATCTTCATCAAGACGGCATCTTCTATCTTGATCCTGGCGGCGCGGAGCGGGTCCATCCTGAAGACATCCGGCACGGAGCATCCTCTTCATACGGTTGCCGCCGTACACTGAATCTTCAATGCAAGGTACGTGATCCAAGATTGTGTCCCTTGCATTTCTATTGGCTGAAAGATTTGAATCACCCAATAGGAATTAGAGCTGCTAAAATTCGATTGGTTGATCAAATCAGCCAATAGGATTTAAGCAGCTCTAATTCTATTGGATGATGAATCACCCAATAGAATAAGAGCTGCTTAAATCCTATTGGCTGTTCAAATCAGCCAATAGGATTTAAGCAGCTCTCATTCTACTGGCTGATTCATCATCCAATAGAATTAGAGCTGCTTAATTCCTATTGGCTGAGTTGAACAGCCAATAGGATTTTAGCAGCTCTAATTCCTATTGGCTGATTAAAAAATTTTAGCCAATAGGAATGCAAGGGACGCCATCTTGGATCGCGTACCTTGCATTGAAGATTCAGTGTACGGCGGCGACCGTATGAAGAAAATGCTCCGCGCCCGGATGTCTTCAGGATGGACCCGCTCCGCGCCGCCATGATCAAGATAGAAGATGCAGCCTTGTTGAAGACTTCTCACCGCTTGGATGAGGACTTCGCCACCAGGATGAAGATTGAAGAAGGCCGCCTGGATGAAGATCGTTCAAGCGGGACTTCAAAAACTGTAAGTGGATCATTGGGGGTTAATGTTGGGTTTTTTAAGTTTTTTTTGGGTGTTTTTTTTTTTTAGTTTAGGGTTTGGGCATGTAAAAGAGCTAAATGCCCTTTTAAGGGCAAAGCTCATCCAAATGCCCTTTTCAGGGCAATGGGTAGCTTAGGTTTTTTAGATAGTTTTTTTTTATTTTGTGGGGGTGGGGGTGGGGGTTTGTAATGTTAGTGGGTGTTTGTAATTTTTTTTCATAAACAGAGCTAATTTATTTAGGGCAATGCCCTACAAAAGGCCCTTTTAAGGGCCATTGGTAGTTTATTCTAGATTAGGTTTTTTATTTTGGGATTTTTTTTAATGGTATTAGAATAGGAATAATTTTTATTATTTTTGATAATTTGTTTGTTATTTTGTGTAATGTATTTTGTAGCAAAAGAGCTGTTTAACTTAGGGCAATGCCCTACAAAAGGCCCTTACAAGGGGCCCCCAAAAAGGCCCTTTTAAGGGCCCTTGGTAGTTTGGGGGGTGGGGTTTTGTATACTGTTAGGGGTGTTTTTTGTAGGAAAAGAGCTGTTTAACTTAGGGCAATGCCCTACAAAAGGCCATTTTAAGAGCCTTTGGTAGTTTGGGGGGTGGGGGTTGGTATACTGTTAGGGGGTGTGTTTTTTTGTAGAAAAAGAGCTGTTTAACTTAGGGCGATGCCCTACAAAAGGCCCTTTTAAGGGACCCCAAAAGGCCCTTTTAAGGGCCCTTGGTAGTTTATTCTAGATTTGGGGTGGGTTTTTTTTTAAAGGGTATTAGAATAGGAATTATTTTAATTTTTATGGATAATTTTGTTGTTTTTTTTTTGTTATGGTATTTTTTTTAATTTTTTGTAATGGTAGGTTTTTTATTTTTTGTAATTTTAGGTTTTAGTGTAAGGTAGCTTAGGTTTTATTTGACAGGCAATTTTGTATTTATTTTAACTAGGTAGTTAGTAAATAGTTAATAACTATTTACTAACTAGTCTACCTAGTTAAAATAAATACAAACTTACCTGTGAAATAAAAATAAAACCTAAGCTAGCTACAATACAACTATTAGTTATATTGTAGCTAGCTTAGGTTTTATTTTACAGGTAAGTATTTAGTTTTAAATAGGAATTATTTAGTTAATAATTGTAACTTTAATTTAGCTCTATTTTAATTATGTTAAAGTTAGGGGGTGTTAGGGTTAGGGTTACGTTAGGGGTAGGGGTAGGTTTAGGGGTTAATAGTTTAATTTAGTTTGTTGCAATGTGGGGGGCTGGCGATTTAGGGGTTAATAGATTTATTTAGTTGCAGTGTTGTTGGGGAGCGGCGGAATAGGGGTTAATAACTTTAATATAGTGGCGGCGATGTTGGGGTGCGGAGGAATAGAGGTTAATAACTTTAGTATAGTGTGGCGATATCGGCAGCAGCAGATTAGGGGTTAATACCCTTATTTAGGTGGTGGCGATATCGGGAGCGGCAGATTAGTGGTTAATAACTGTAGTCAGGCGTCGGCGATATCGGGGGCGGCAGATTAGGCGGGTTTATGCTAGGGTGTTAGGTTTAAACGTAACTTTTATTCTCCCCATAGACATCAATGGGGCTGTGTTAGGGAGCTTTTCTTTCCGCGATCACAGGTGTGAGACTTTTTTCTGACCCGCTCTCCCCATTGATGTCTATGGGGAAAGCGTGCACGAGCACTATATTTCCCGCACAAGCTAGGTTTTTTAAAACATGTAATGGCTGCGCTATAGGGGATTAAATAATGCCACTTTTGTTGCGTTCGTTAATTTCCCTATATCGCTCAAAACTCGTAATCTAGGCGAATGTATCCTTTGTTGTTGGAGCAAAAATGCACTACTGGAAGCCAGCTAAACTCTTCCAGTGAGCCAATGACAGGAGGCATATTTGTGTAGCCACTAAACAGCAGCTAGCTACCAGTAGTACACTGCTGCTCCTGAGCCTACCAAGGTATGCATTTCAACAAAGGATACCAAGAGAAAAAAGCAAATTAGATAATATAAGTAAATTATTTAAAACTGTATGTTCTATCTGAATTATGAAGTCTGAGTTTTCTACTATTAATATACAGGATGTTTTGCAGCCATTCTTAGGAAGTGATGGAATAAGTACAATTTGCAGAGCCAAATTATAGGAAAGAAGGGAAAATAAATAATGAATACAGATAGTTTTCGTGTTTACTTGGCTTAGATTACCAGACAGTGCTGCGGAATCTGTTGGCGCACTACAAATAACCGATAATAATAAGTGCATAAATATTATCGCTACTGTGTGCTAACATTGCTTAAGTTAGAGCAATAGTGCACTTATTTTTGCACTTATATTACAAGTTCAAAGTAAAATGTTAGAGCACCTTATGCTTTTGCTCACGTGCTAACATCTGGATGCAGGATACTGCGCTAAATCCCTCACATAATGGACTTCTATGAGGGCACACTGAAAAACTGATTTAGGCTATCACTCTAGCGCCAAGCTGAGTGATAGCCTAAATCAGTTTAGGCTTTTTTAAAACATGTAATGGCTGCGCTATAGGGGATTAAATAATGCCACTTTTGTTGCGTTCGTTAATTTCCCTATATCGCTCAAAACTCGTAATCTAGGCGAATGTATCCTTTGTTGTTGGAGCAAAAATGCACTACTGGAAGCCAGCTAAACTCTTCCAGTGAGCCAATGACAGGAGGCATATTTGTGTAGCCACTAAACAGCAGCTAGCTACCAGTAGTACACTGCTGCTCCTGAGCCTACCAAGGTATGCATTTCAACAAAGGATACCAAGAGAAAAAAGCAAATTAGATAATATAAGTAAATTATTTAAAACTGTATGTTCTATCTGAATTATGAAGTCTGAGTTTTCTACTATTAATATACAGGATGTTTTGCAGCCATTCTTAGGAAGTGATGGAATAAGTACAATTTGCAGAGCCAAATTATAGGAAAGAAGGGAAAATAAATAATGAATACAGATAGTTTTCGTGTTTACTTGGCTTAGATTACCAGACAGTGCTGCGGAATCTGTTGGCGCACTACAAATAACCGATAATAATAAGTGCATAAATATTATCGCTACTGTGTGCTAACATTGCTTAAGTTAGAGCAATAGTGCACTTATTTTTGCACTTATATTACAAGTTCAAAGTAAAATGTTAGAGCACCTTATGCTTTTGCTCACGTGCTAACATCTGGATGCAGGATACTGCGCTAAATCCCTCACATAATGGACTTCTATGAGGGCACACTGAAAAACTGATTTAGGCTATCACTCTAGCGCCAAGCTGAAGTTCCAATAATCCTAAAGAACGCTAACACGAAGTTGCACTAAGCCGAAGGTCAATTAGTGAGGTTCTTCTCTAAGTTTAAAACTATGCTTTTCTCTTGTTAAGTGTATCCAGTCCATGGATCATCCATTACTTGTGGGATAGTCTCCTCCCCAACAGGACGTTGCAAGAGGATCACCCACAGCAGAGCTGCTATATAGCTCCTCCCCTCACTGTCATATCCAGTCATTCTCTTGCAACTCTCAACAAAGATGGATGTAGTAAGAGGAGTGTGGTGTATTATAGTTAGTTTCTTAACTTCAATCAAAAGTTTGTTATTTTTAAATGGTACCGGAGTGTACTGTTTTATCAAAGGCAGCATTAGAAGAAGAATCTGCCTGTGATTTCTATGATCTTAGCAGAAGTAACTAAGATCCATTGCCGTTCTCACATATTCTGAGGAGTGAGGTAACTTCAGAGGGGGAATGGCGTGCAGGTTTCCCTGCAATAAGGTATGTGCAGTTAACATATTTCTAGGGATGGAATTTGCTAGAAAAATGCTGCTGATACCGGATTAATGTAAGTTAAGCCTAAATGCAGTGATTTAATAGCGACTGGTATCAGGCTTATTAACAGAGATACATACTCTTATAAAAGTGTAATATAAAACGTTTGCTGGCATGTTAATCGTTTTTATATATGTTTGGTGACAAAACTTATTGGGGCCTAGTTTTTTCTCCACATGGCTGGCTTGATTTTTGCCTAGAAACAGTTTCCTGAGGCTTTCCACTGTTGTAATATGAGTGGGAGGGGCCTATTTTAGCGCTTTTCTGCGCAGCTAAAATTACAGACAGAGACACTCAGCTTCCTTCTGCATGATACAGGACATCTCTGAAGGGCTCAAAAGGCTTCAAAAGTCGTGTTTGAGGAGGGTAACAACCACAGTAGACCTGTGGCAGTTGTTGTGACTGTGTTTAAAAACGTTTTTATCATTTATTATTCCGTTTTTGGTATTAAGGGGTTAATCATCCATTTGCAAGTGGGTGCAATGCTCTGCTAACTAGTTAAATACACTGTAAAAATTTCGTTAGTGTAACTGCCTTTTTTCACTGTTATTTCAAATTTTGCTAAATTTGTTTCTCTTAAAGGCACAGTAACGTTTTTTATATTGCATGTTAACTTGGTTTAAAGTGTTTTCCAAGCTTGCTAGTCTCATTGCTAGTCTGTACAAACATGTCTGACACAGAGGAAACTACTTGTTCATTATGTTTAAAAGCCATGGTGAAGCCCCAGCGGAGAATGTGTACTAAATGTATTGATTTCACCTTAAACAGTAAAAATCAGTCTTTATCTATAAAGGAATTGTCACCAGAGGGGTCTGTCGAGGGGGAAGTTATGCCGACTAACTCTCCCCACGTGTCGGACCCTTCACCTCCCGCTCGAGGGACGCACGCTAATATGGCGCCAAGTACATCAGGGATGCCCATAGCGATTACTTTGCAGGACATGGCTGCAATCATGAATAATACCCTTTTTACAGGTATTAGCCAGATTGCCTGAATTAAGAGGCAAGCGCGATAGCTCTGGGGTTAGACGAGATACAGAGCGCGTAGATGCTGTAAGAGCCATGTCTGATACTGCGTCACAATATGCAGAACCTGAGGAATGAGAGCTTCAGTCTGTGGGTGACGTCTCTGAATCGGGGAGACCTGATTCAGAGATTTCTAATTTTAAATTTAAGCTTGAGAACCTCCGTGTATTGCTTGGGGAGGTATTAGCTGCTCTTAATGACTGTGACACAATTGCAGTGCCAGAGAAATTGTGTAGGCTGGATAAATACTATGCAGTGCCGGTGAGTACTGATGTTTTTCCAATACCTAAAAGGCTTACAGAAATCATTAGTAAGGAGTGGGATAGACCCGGTGTGCCTTTTTCCCCACCTCCTATATTTAGAAAAATGTTTCCAATAGATGCCACTACACGGGACTTATGGCAGACAGTCCCTAAGGTGGAGGGAGCAGTTTCTACTTTAGCAAAGCGTACCACTATCCCGGTTGAGGACAGTTGTGCTTTTTCAGACCCAATGGATAAAAAATTAGAGGGTTACCTTAAGAAAATGTTTATTCAACAAGGTTTTATTTTACAGCCCCTTGCATGCATTGCGCCTGTCACTGCTGCGGCGGCGTTCTGGTTTGAGGCCCTGGAAGAGGCCATCCACACAGCTCCATTGACTGAAATTATTGACAAGCTTAGAACACTTAAGCTAGCTAACTCATTTGTTTCTGATGCCATTGTTCATTTGACTAAACTAACGGCTAAGAATTCCGGATTCGCCATCCAGGCGCGCAGGGCACTATGGCTTAAATCCTGGTCAGCTGATGTGACTTCAAAGTCTAAATTACTCAACATTCCTTTCAAGGGGCAGACCTTATTCGGGCCTGGTTTGAATGAAATTATTGCTGACATTACTGGAGGTAAGGGTCATACCCTTCCTCAGGACAGGGCCAAATCAAGGGCCAAACAGTCTAATTTGCGTGCCTTTCGAAATTTCAAGGCAGGTGCAGGATCAGCTCCCTCTACTTCAAAACAAGAGGGAACTTTTGCTCAATCTAAGCAGGCCTGGAAACCTAACCAGTCCTGGAACAAGGGCAAGCAGGCCAGAAAGCCTGCTGCTGCCTCCAAGACAGCATGAAGGAGCGGCCCCCTATTCGACAACGGATCTAGTAGGGGGCAGACTCTCTCTCTTCGCCCAGGCGTGGGCAAGAGATGTTCAGGATCCCTGGGCGTTGGAGATCATATCTCAGGGATATCTTCTGGACTTCAAAGCTTCTCCCCCACAAGGGAGATTTCACCTTTCAAGATTATCTGCAAACCAGATAAAGAAAGAGGCATTCCTAAGCTGCATGCAAGACCTCCTTGTAATGGGAGTGATCCATCCAGTTCCGCGGACGGAACAAGGACAGGGATTTTATTCAAATCTGTGGTTCCCAAAAAAGAGGGAACCTTCAGACCAATTTTGGATTTAAAGATCCTAAACAAATTCCTCAGAGTTCCATCATTCAAGATGGAAACTATTCGAACCATCTTACCCATGATCCAAGAGGGTCAGTACATGACCACAGTGGACTTAAAGGATGCCTACCTTCACATTCCGATTCACAAGAATCATCATCGGTTCCTGAGGTTTGCCTTTCTAGACAGGCATTACCAGTTCGTAGCTCTCCCATTCGGGTTGGCTACAGCCCCAAGAATTTTTACAAAGGTTCTGGGCTCACTTCTGGCGGTTCTAAGACCGCGAGGCATAGCGGTGGCTCCTTACCTAGACGACATCCTGATACAGGCGTCAAGCTTTCAAATTGCCAAGTCTCATACAGAGATAGTTCTGGCATTTCTGAGGTCGCATGGGTGGAAAGTGAACGAAGAAAAGAGTTCTCTATCTCCTCTCACAAGGGTTTCCTTCCTAGGGACTCTGATAGATTCTATAGAAATAAAAATTTACCTGACGGAGTCCAGGTTATCAAAACTTCTAAATGCTTGCCGTGTTCTTCACTCCATTCCGCGCCCCACGGTGGCTCAGTGCATGGAAGTAATCGGCTTAATGGTAGCTGCGATGGACATAGTGCCATTTGCGCGCCTGCATCTCAGACCGCTGCAATTATGCATGCTCAGTCAGTGGAATGGGGATTACACAGATTTGTCCCCTCTACTAAATCTGGATCAGGAAACCAGAGCTTCTCTTCTCTGGTGGTTATCTCGGGTCCATCTGTCCAAAGGTATGACCTTTCGCAGGCCAGATTGGACCATTGTAACAACAGACGCCAGCCTTCTAGGTTGGGGTGCAGTCTGGAACTCCCTGAAGGCTCAGGGTTCATGGACTCAGGAGGAGAAACTCCTCCCAATAAATATTCTGGAGTTAAGAGCAATATTAAATGCTCTTCTAGCTTGGCCTCAGTTAGCAAAACTGAGGTTCATCAGATTTCAGTCGGACAACATCACGACTGTGGCTTACATCAACCATCAAGGGGGGACCAGGAGTTCCCTAGCGATGTCAGAAGTCTCCAAGATAATTCGCTGGGCAGAGACTCACTCTTGCCACCTGTCAGCGATCCATATCCCAGGGGTAGACAACTGGGAGGCGGATTTTCTAAGTCGTCAGACTTTTCATCCGGGGGAGTGGGAACTCCATCCAGAGGTGTTTGCGCAATTGGTTCTCCGTTGGGGCAAACCAGAACTGGATCTCATGGCGTCTCGCCAGAACGCCAAGCTTCCTTGTTACGGAGCCAGGTCCAGGGACCAAGAAGCGGCGCTAATAGATGCTCTAGCAGCGCCTTGGTTCTTCAACCTGGCTTATGTGTTTCCACCGTTTCCTCTGCTCCCTCGTCTGATTGCCAAAATCAAACAGGAGAGAGCATCGGTGATATTGATAGCGCCTGCGTGGCCACGCAGGACCTGGTATGCAGACCTAGTGGACATGTCATCCTTTCCACCATGGACTCTGCCTCTGAGACAAGACCTTCTAATACAAGGTCCTTTCAATCATCCGAATCTACTTTCTCTGAGACTGACTGCATGGAGATTGAACGCTTGATTCTATCAAAGCGTGGCTTCTCCGAGTCAGTAATTGATACCTTAATACAGGCACGAAAGCCTGTCACCAGGAAAATTTGCCACAAGATATGGCGTAAATATCTTCATTGGTGTGAATCCAAGAATTACTCATGGAGTAGGGTTAGGATTCCTAGAATATTGTCCTTCCTCCAAGAGGGTTTGGATAAAGGATTATCAGCTAGTTCTTTAAAAGGGCAGATTTCTGCTCTGTCTATTTTTTTACACAAGCATCTGGCAGAAGTTCCAGACGTTCAAGCATTTTGTCAGGCTTTAGTTAGAATTAAGCCTGTGTTTAAACCTGTTGCTCCCCCATGGTGCTTAAACTTGGTTCTTAAAGTTCTTCAAGGGGTTCCGTTTGAACCCCCTTCATTCTATTGATATCAAACTTCTATCATGGAAAGTTCTTTTTCTGATGGCTATTTCCTCAGCTCGAAGAGTCTCGGAGTTATCTGCCTTACATTGTGATTCTCCTTATCTGATCTTTCATTCAGATAAAGTAGTTCTGCGTACAAAACCTGGGTTTTTACCCAAGGTGGTTTCTAACAAGAATATCAATCAAGAGATTGTTGTTCCGTCATTATGCCCTAATCCTTCTTCAAAGAAGGAACGTCTTTTGCATAATCTAGACGTAGTCCGTGCATTGAAGTTTTACTTGCAGGCTACTAAAGATTTTCGTCAAACATCTAACCTGTTTGTTGTTTACTCTGGACAGAGGAGAGGGCAAAAGGCCTCGGCAACCTCTCTTTCCTTTTGGCTTTGGAGTATAATCCGTTTAGCGTATGAGACTGCTGGACAGCAGCCCCCTGAAAGAATTACAGCTCATTCTACTAGAGCTGTGGCTTCCACCTGGGCCTTTAAAAATGAGGCCTCTGTTTAACAGATTTGCAAGGCTGCGACTTGGTCTTCGCTTCATACCTTTTCAAAATTTTACAAATTTGATACTTTTGCTTCTTTGGAGGCTGTTTTTGGGAGAACGGTTCTACAGGCAGTGGTTCCTTCCGTTTAAGTTCCTGCCTTGTCCCTCCCATCATCCGTGTACTTTAGCTTTGGTATTGGTATCCCACAAGTAATGGATGATCCGTGGACTGGATACACTTAACAAGAGAAAACATAATTTATGCTTACCTGATAAATTTATTTCTCTTGTAGTGTATCCAGTCCACGGCCCGCCCTGTCCTTTTAAGGCAGGTCTAAATTTTAATTAAACTTCAGTCACCACTGCACCCTATGGTTTCTCCTTTCTCGGTTTGTTTCGGTCGAATGACTGGATATGACAGTGAGGGGAGGAGCTATATAGCAGCTCTGCTGTGGGTGATCCTCTTGCAATGTCCTGTTGGGGAGGAGAATATCCCACAAGTAATGGATGATCCGTGGACTGGATACACTACAAGAGAAATAAATTTATCAGGTAAGCATAAATTATGTTTTTCTAATGAAATATATATATATATATATATATATATATATATACACACAAATAAAATGTTTTAACAGCAACTTAAAGGGAAATGGTATATGACAAGGTGTTAGACACCTTTGAGCCTTTCCCAGTCAATGTATGTGTGTGCATACGTATACATACTCTCATATCTACACACACATACAAATAAACTTTTTAGCCCTTCCCAGTCTAACACCATATCACTTTAAATCACGGTTGAACCACTTTTCATATTAATAAACATATATGTTACAGTTAATATTTAACAAGAGTGAAATACTCTAGCAGAACACAACTCATCACTTCTGTTATAAGCAATAATAGCGCACTCTGCGCTATCCATTGAAAGTATAGGTGCTAAAAAATCAATTTAAAAAAAGGAATGACGGCCAAGTTAAGATTCTCTGGTAAATCGTTTTTACCAGTCACTTGTAATACCAGATTACAAGCTATTCTTAGCACAGGGCCGCAATACAGATAAAACACCTTATTTCACTTGTAACTACTCTTTTATAGTGATTTTGAGTTTAAAAGGGAATGAAAATGATAAAGTATAATCCATCTCTTAAATATTGTACATAAAGCGGTGTCACTGAATTATTATATTTTTGTGGTAAAAAATGCTTTAGACGATACAGCTAATTAGAGACCATATAACCTAAACCATAAGCCTCAATAGAAGCATGATGCTTGTTATGGAAGAGAGATTGGATCTGTATCGTCTATATGCATAGCGCTTCAGTCTGAATTTCCCTTGTGGCAACACACTCCCCGGAATGTGTAGTACTCAAACAGGTTTTTCCCAGAGACACAAAAAAAACAAGGAGTAGGCACAGAAAAAGAAAAAGGCCGGCTAAGAGAAAAAACGCATAAAAAATATAGGTTAAAGTACATCAGAGAAACAGGTACAAAACTACACATCTATCAATGTATCAGGAGGAAACTTGAGGTTTAGGGTTAGAATTTGTTCCAACTACTAATTTCAACTTGTTTGAGATCATCATAGATGTGAACCTTTTTCTGCGTAAATTAACCATTTGATTGCTAAGCACTTTCCCACCTGGGTGCTAAGGTAATTTAAGGTTTTTTTTTTACTTTTGTATTTTTTTTTCCAAATCCCCAAGACTTACACCGTTGGAAAGATTAGGCGGGCCTTGGGGGTCTGTAGCTGCTTAGATGCCTGAGATACAGGTGTCTAAGCAGCATGCCCCCTTTCCCTATACTTTGTATTGTCATTTTTTAATAAAGTTGCGCGGTGACGTCATCACGTCATTGTGCGTGATGTCACTATGCAAAACGTGAAGCCCTGGCGATGCCTGTCACTATGCAGGCCCGATCGTCGGGGTAGGAGTGGGTGGGAGCCCCCAGATCTCCCTCAAGGTGGGAGAGTGCTAGCGACGGCTCTGAGCCGTCGTTGGCACCAGAGTGGGAAACTGCGACGGCTCAGAGCCATCGTTAGCACTCAACGGGTTAATTTAAAAAAAAAAAATAAGTATTATAATGATCAAAATAAAGAATCTGAACTGATTTTTCACAGGAATTATATCCCACTCCTGGTGTAAAATTAGTTAATTTTAATTTTGATGAAGACATTCAGCTGACGTGTTTCCTGCCTCAAGGGCACTTCATCAGAGCTGGAGAACAGGTGTGTCAGCAGGTAATAAATTGCAAAAGGAGTTGTCCGTCTCGACCAATCCGAGCTCTAGTGATCCGGTACCACACATATAACCTTTTTGAAGAACCTCCATTTTGCAATTTATAATATAAATTCACACAGAAACTTACTTAGTAACATATATAATTGTGACACACTATTAAAACATATTTTAAAAATATAAGTATACCTAGTAAAAAAGGAATGTAGAATATTCCATTTGTTGATCCAAGAAAAAAATCCTTACTCTTTTATTATAGATCAGTGTGATATATCATAAAATAACGCGGCTCTATATTATGAAAGAAAGCAAGCTGTAATTCAGGGGTTAAAGGGACAGTAAAGTCAAAATTAAACTTTCATGATTCAGATAGGGCATGCAATTTTAAACAACTTTCCAATTTACTTGTATCATCAAATTTGCTTTGTTCCCTTGGTGGTATTTTTGAAAAGCTAAACCTAGCTAGGCTCAAACTGATTTCTAAACCATTGAAAACCGCCTCTTAGCTCAGAGCATTTTGAAAGTTTTTCACAGTTAGACAGTGTTAGTTCATGTGTGTCATATAGATAACATTGTGCTCACTCCCGTGAAGTTATTTAGGAGTCTTCACTGATTGACTACACTGCATGTCTGTCAAAAGGAGGCTGTCTGCAGAGGCTTAGATACAAGGTAATCACAGAGGTAAAAAGTATATTAATATAACTGTGTTGGTTATGCAAAAACGGGGAATGGGTAATAAAGGGATTATCTATCTTTAAGAAAAAGAAGCACAGAGGCGCCTCTGTGCTTCTTTTTCTTATAGATCACGCCACACCAGGATGACCGTCCTATGACAGAGAGCTGCCTTCTTTCTTTTGGATTATTCTTTGTGCGGACTTTTTGTTATTTGATTACACCAATATCATTTGTGAGCATATCATCTCTAATAATCTGATATAAGTGTGCTAGGTTTATTGTATATTCTCTTAATTATCTGTATATATTTGCTTACCTGTTTGCTGCTTATTGTTAGCGCCCCCTAGGAGTGTGGTGTATGTTCTATATGCACCACCCTCCTTATATCTCTTTGGATTATCTATCTTTTTAAATAAGAAAAAATTTGGTGTGGACTGTCCCTTTAAGCATGCATCAAGATTTCCCTCCCAGAAGGTCCCTTGCATAGTTACTTTTATATATAAGATAAATGCACTATAACATTTCATTTGCAAAACTTGACCTGAGGCAAGAAGCTCCCAATACATGACCATAACTCCTGAAAGAACCTTTTAATCATTAGGGAGAAAGAATATCTAGATCAAAAGCTAGAACACATAGTACTGTGCTAATATAGAATCCTCAACTTCGATCAATAAACAACTTTACATCACTAAGTTTGTTGATTCCCAGAGGAGACCCTGTTTTGAGTGTATGAATACAAAACACTTCTTTTTTACTTAGTGCCAAAAATCTATCTCCTACTCTAGCACCTAAAGTTACTTGTTCTATACCTTGGAACTTGAAGAAATTGAGACAACAAATATGATTGGCTCGGCTTACCGGGCGAACCTGGTCTTCTAAGGCAGATACATTGATGATCTGCTTTTTCTATGGATACTGGTTCTGCTGAATCTTTTGTCACACACCTCAACTCTAATAATATGGGCCTGACTTTTTCTAGTAACATCGAGAAGAGATCCATAGTATTTTTAGATCTTTGTTTGTCTTTTTCTACGGACAACAGAATCATTACCATCACTCATTTTAAGACCGTGGCTTGCAATAGCTATCTTAACCCCTTAATGACCGCAGCACTTTTCCATTTTCTGTCCGTTTGGGACCAAGGCTATTTTTACATTTCTGCGGTGTTTGTGTTTAGCTGTAATTTTCCTCTTACTCATTTACTGTACCCACACATATTATATACCGTTTTTCTCGCCATTAAATGGACTTTCTAAAGATACCATTATTTTCATCATATCTTATAATTTACTATAAAATTTTTTTATAAAATATGAGGAAAAAATTGAAAAAAACACACTTTTTCTAACTTTGACCCTCAAAATCTCCTACACTTCAACAACTACCAAAAAACTCCCATGCTAAATAGTTTCTAAATTTTGTCCTGAGTTTACAAATACTCAATGTTTACATGTTCTTTGCTTTTTTTGCAAGTTATAGGGCAATAAGTACAAGTAGCACTTTGCTATTTCCAAACAAATTTTAAAAAAATTAGCGATATCTGTCAGGAATCCCTGATTAACCCTTCACATATATATATTTTTTAAAAGAACACAACCTAAGGTATTAAACATGGGGTATTTTGACTCTTTCCATGCAACTATTTTACCACCAATCTATGCCAAAGTTTGACAAAAAAAAAAAAAAGTGGTGATTTTTTTACAAAATAGCAATTCAAGAATACATTTACTGAGAACGTTAAGGGTTACTGCCAAATAACACCCCAATATGTCTTCAGCAGCATCTCCTGAGTACAGTGATACCACCCATGTATAGGTCTGTTGGGTTCTCTGGGGGCTAAAAGGCCTTATTTTTAGGGGGCGCATTCCAGTTTTTTAACTTGGAATTTTCACATCTGTCGTCATGCACCCATGTCCTATTTGGGACATTTCTGAAGCCGGACAATGCAAATTACCCCCATCAAACCATATATTTTTAAAAAGTAGACACCCTAGGGTATTTCAAATGCTGGTATTTTAACACTTTGCATGCACTAATTCAACCACCAGTCTTTGTCAAACTTTTGGGTAGTCATTTTGGTGTGTTATTTTTCACACGCATTGTACTTTAGGCATGGATTCTCAGTTCCTGTTATATGTTACTGACCAAAAACACCTCAATATGTGTTCAACAACAACTTCTGAGTACAGTGATACCACCCATGTATAGGTGTGTCGGGTTCTCTGGGGGCTAAAAGGCCTTAATTTTAGGGGGCGCATTCCAGTTTTTCAACTTGGAATTTTCACATCTGTCATCATGCACCCATGTCCTATTTGGGACATTTCTGAAGCCGGCCAATGTAAATTACCCCCATCAAACCATATATTTTTGAAAAGTAGACACCCTAGGGTATTTCAAATGCTGGTATTTTAACACTTTCCATGCACTAATTCAACCACTAGTCTTTGTCAAACTTTTAGGTAGTCATTTTTTTGCATTATTTTTCACACACATTGTACTTTAGGCATATATTCTCAGTCCCTGTTATGTGTTACTGCCAATAAAAACCTCAATATGTATTCAACAACATCTCCTGAGTACAGTGATACCACCCATGTATAGGTGTGTCGGGTTCTCTGGGGGCTAAAAGGCCTTAATTTTAGGGGGCGCATTCCAGTTTTTCAACTTGGAATTTTCACATCTGTCATCATGCACCCATGTCCTATTTGGGACATTTCTGAAGCCGGCCAATGTAAATTACCCCCATCAAACCATATATTTTTGAAAAGTAGACACCCTAGGGTATTTCAAATGCTGGTATTTTAACACTTTCCATGCACTAATTCAACCACTAGTCTTTGTCAAACTTTTAGGTAGTCATTTTTTTGCATTATTTTTCACACACATTGTACTTTAGGCATATATTCTCAGTCCCTGTTATGTGTTACTGCCAAAAAAAACCTCAATATGTATTCAACAACATCTCCTGAGTACAGTGATACCACCCATGTATAGGTGTGTCGGGTTCTCTGGGGGCTAAAAGGCCTTAATTTTAGGGGGCGCATTCCAGTTTTTCAACTTGGAATTTTCACATCTGTCATCATGCACCCATGTCCTATTTGGGACATTTCTGAAGCCGGCCAATGTAAATTACCCCCATCAAACCATATATTTTTGAAAAGTAGACACCCTAGGTTATTTCAAATGCTGGTATTTTAACACTTTCCATGCACTAATTCAACCACCAGTCTTTGTCAAACTTTTGGGTAGTCATTTTGGTGTGTTATTTTTCACACGCATTGTACTTTAGGCATGGATTCTCAGTTCCTGTTATATGTTACTGACCAAAAACACCTCAATATGTGTTCAACAACAACTTCTGAGTACAGTGATACCACCCATGTATAGGTGTGTCGGGTTCTCTGGGGGCTAAAAGGCCTTAATTTTAGGGGGCGCATTCCAGTTTTTCAACTTGGAATTTTCACATCTGTCATCATGCACCCATGTCCTATTTGGGACATTTCTGAAGCCGGCCAATGTAAATTACCCCCATCAAACCATATATTTTTGAAAAGTAGACACCCTAGGGTATTTCAAATGCTGGTATTTTAACACTTTCCATGCACTAATTCAACCACTAGTCTTTGTCAAACTTTTAGGTAGTCATTTTTTTGCATTATTTTTCACACACATTGTACTTTAGGCATATATTCTCAGTCCCTGTTATGTGTTACTGCCAAAAAAAGCCTCAATATGTATTCAACAACATCTCCTGAGTACAGTGATACCACCCATGTATAGGTGTGTTGGGTTCTCTGGGGGCTAAAAGGCCTTATTTTTAGGGGGCGCATTCCAGTTTTTCAACTTGGAATTTTCATATCTGTCATCATGCACCCATGTCCTATTTGGGGCATTTCTGAAGCCGGGCAATGTAAATTACCCCCATCAAACCATATATTTTTGAAAAGTAGACACCCTAGGGTATTTCAAATGCTGGTATTTTAACACTTTCTATGCACTAATTCAACCACTAGTCTTTGTCAAACTTTTAGGTAGTCATTTTTTTGCATTATTTTTCACACACATTGTACTTTAGGCATATATTCTCAGTCCCTGTTATGTGTTACTGCCAAAAAAAACCTCAATATGTATTCAACAACATCTTCTGAGTACAGTGATACCACCCATGTATAGGTGTGTTGGGTTCTCTGGGGGCTAAAAGGCCTTAATTTTAGGGGGCGCATTCCAGTTTTTCAACTTGGAATTTTCACATCTGTCATCATGCACCCATGTCCTATTTGGGACATTTCTGAAGCCGGCCAATGTAAATTACCCCCATCAAACCATATATTTTTGAAAAGTAGACACCCTAGGGTATTTCAAATGCTGGTATTTTAACACTTTCCATGCACTAATTCAACCACTAGTCTTTGTCAAACTTTTAGGTAGTCATTTTTTTGCATTATTTTTCACACACATTGTACTTTAGGCATATATTCTCAGTCCCTGTTATGTGTTACTGCCAAAAAAAGCCTCAATATGTATTCAACAACATCTCCTGAGTACAGTGATACCACCCATGTATAGGTGTGTTGGGTTCTCTGGGGGCTAAAAGGCCTTATTTTTAGGGGGCGCATTCCAGTTTTTCAACTTGGAATTTTCATATCTGTCATCATGCACCCATGTCCTATTTGGGGCATTTCTGAAGCCGGGCAATGTAAATTACCCCCATCAAACCATATATTTTTGAAAAGTAGACACCCTAGGGTATTTCAAATGCTGGTATTTTAACACTTTCCATGCACTAATTCAACCACTAGTCTTTGTCAAACTTTTAGGTAGTCATTTTTTTGCATTATTTTTCACACACATTGTACTTTAGGCATATATTCTCAGTCCCTGTTATGTGTTACTGCCAAAAAAAACCTCAATATGTATTCAACAACATCTCCTGAGTACAGTGATACCACCCATGTATAGGTGTGTTGGGTTCTCTGGGGGCTAAAAGGCCTTAATTTTAGGGGGCGCATTCCAGTTTTTCAACTTGGAATTTTCACATCTGTCATCATGCACCCATGTCCTATTTGGGACATTTCTGAAGCCGGCCAATGTAAATTACCCCCATCAAACCATATATTTTTGAAAAGTAGACACCCTAGGGTATTTCAAATGCTGGTATTTTAACACTTTCCATGCACTATTTCAACCACTAGTCTTTGTCAAACTTTTGGGTAGTCATTTTTTTTGTGTTATTTTTCACACACGTTGTACTTTAGGCATATATTCTCAGTCCCTGTTATGTGTTACTGCCAAAAAAACCTCAATATGTATTCAACAACATCTCCTGAGTACAGTGATACCACCCATGTATAGGTGTGTTGGGTTCTCTGGGGGCTAAAAGGCCTTATTTTTAGGGGGCGCATTCCAGTTTTTCAACTTGGAATTTTCACATCCCATGCACCCATGTCCTATGTAGGACATTTCTGAAGCCGGCCAATGTAATTTACCCCCATCAAACCATATATTTTTGAAAAGTAGACACCCTAGGGTATTTCAAATGCTGGTATTTTAACACTTTCCATGCACTAATTCTTTGTCAAACTATTAGGCAGTCATTTTTTGTGTGTTATTTTTCACACACATTGTACTTTAGACATGAATTCTCAGCTCCTGTTATGTGTTACTGCCAAAGAAGACCCCAATATGTGTTCACCAACATCTCCTGAGTACAGTGATACCACCTATGCATAAGTTTCTTGGCTTGTTCGGGGGGTGTAATGCCAAATGTCCAACATGCGTTTGTGATTTTTTTTTCACATTTAACATATTTTCTTTGCCTATTGTCTTTTTGGGGGTATTTTAACATACCCCAATTTATTTATTTCCATGAATGTGCATATTTTTGAAATGTTGACACCCCAAGGTATTGTATATGGTGTGCTTTGATGCATTTGAAGTAACTGTTTTAGCTAAAAAAAATTGGAGAAAGTGTATGGTGGCATTTTTTCAATTTTCATTTTTACACACACATTGCTTTTTGACTATGATTTAGGAGAGACTGTTGTAAGTTAGTGCAAAAAAATACTTCAGGTTGTTTTCTGCTAGGCACCCTGAGTACACCTATGCCCCCCATGCATAGGTTTGCCAGGATTTTGGGAAGGTTATGTTACAATTTTATGACTTGTGATTTTAGTTATTAAGTGAGAGTATTTCTTCTGATAGGCCTATCTTTAGTTTGGGGCCTATTGTAAACCCCACTTTTATTTATTGCCATGAATGTGCATATTTTTGAAATGTTGACACCCCAAGGTATTGTATATGGTGTGCTTTGATGCCTTTTTAGCCAAAAAAATTGGAGAAAGTGTATGGTGGCATTTTTTCAATTTTCATTTTTACACACACATTGCTTTTTGACTATGATTTAGGAGAGACTGTTGTAAGTTAGTGCAAAAAAATACTTCAGGTTGTTTTCTGCTAGGCACCCTGAGTACACCTATGCCCCCCATGCATAGGTTTGCCAGGATTTTGGGAAGGTTATGTTACAATTTTATGACTTGTGATTTTAGTTATTAAGTGAGAGTATTTCTTCTGATAGGCCTATCTTTAGTTTGGGGCCTATTGTAAACCCCACTTTTATTTATTGCCATGAATGTGCATATTTTTGAAATGTTGACACCCCAAGGTATTGTATATGGTGTGCTTTGATGGCTTTTTAGCCAAAAAAATTGGAGAAAGTGTATGGTGGCAATTTTTCAATTTTCATTTTTACACACACATTGCTTTTTGACTATGATTTAGGAGAGACTGTTGTAAGTTAGTGCAAAAAAAATACTACAGGTTGTTTTCTGCAAGGCACCTTGAGAACACCTATGTCCCCCATGCATAGGTTTGACAGGGGTTTTTGTAAAAAAAAAAAAAAAAGAACAGCCCCATTTTAGAAAAAAAAATATATTAATGAAATGTAAAAATCTGGCACATTAAAAGTAAAAAAATAACAACAAAAAATTTAACAGTAAACATAACAAAAAAAATAACAGCAAATGTATTTATTTTTTAAAAATTGACCATTGTATGGTACCGCTTGAAGCAGTCCCCAATGCAGAGTCCAGGCTGTCCAGGGCAATCAGGACAGTGATATACAGTGTCCCTTCTCTGCCCCCTCTTGGTACAGACTCTGCATTTTTTTTGTGGTCTCTGCTTTGCGGCAGTAGGGGGGATTTTAAAAATAAAATGAGTAGCCCCAACTCTGCTCTCTCCCATCACCGCCCGGGGAGCAGGTGCATCATGGTACAAAATCCCCGAAATGATCTGGAGCTGAAATTGTAAAAAAGTCTGTTTCATTCCGGGGTTTGCTTTTTTGAACAACAAAAAAGCGTTGTGGGTTGCAATCTGCATTAGGTAAATTGCAACCTTTTTGTACCAGGCCCTTGTCTTCCGCATAATTAGGTAGGGCTGCAGCAGCTGATCTGACAGATCAACCCCACCCATATGCCGGTTATAAGACTTGATGCACACTGGCTTATTTATGATCTCAGCTCTGCCACGTACAGAGACCGCCACCGTCCTCTCTGTGTGGATGGTGGTAAGAAGGTATACATCCTTCTTGTCTCTGTACTTAAGTGCCAACAGCTCCTCTTGGCGCAGAGCTGAGGTCTCCCCCCTTCGTAGCCGGGTGCGTACAAGTTGTCCTGGGAAACCTTTGCGGTTCTTTTTAATAGTACCGCAAGCTACTGTATCAAAGCAATACAGTAGCTTGAACAAAAGGACACTTGTATAAAAATTGTCTAAGTACAAGTGATACCCTTTGTTCATTAGGGGTAATATCAGGTCCCAGACAATCTTGCCAGTGGTTCCCATATGTTCTGGGCAACCTGGAGGGTCAAGGTGGCTATCCTTTCCCTCATACACCCGGAAGGCCTGAGTATACCCAGTCTCGCTCTCACAGAGCTTATACACCTTTACCCCATACCTGGAGCGCTTGGAAGGAATATACTGCTTGAATCCCAGCCTTCCCTTATACTTCATCAGGGATTCATCAACGCATATATTCCTTCCAGGTGTATAAGCCTCTGCAAACCTGGCAGAAAAGTGGGTAATCAGGGGGCGGATTTTATACAGCCTGTCAAATTGGGGATGCTCCCTAGGGGGGCACAGGCTGTTGTCGCTGAAGTGCATGAAATGAAGAATCATTTCATACCTCTGCCTCGACATACTCTGGGAGAAAATGGGGGTAGAGCAGATGGGGCTACTGCTCCAGTAGGAGCGAACGGAGGGTTTCTTTATGATGCCCATCAGCATAGTCAATGCCCAGAATTTTTTAAATTCTGGCACATTGATGGGGGCCCATTGCTGCTTTGCCAAATATGTTTCAGGCTTTGCAGCACGGTACTGATGGGCATATAAATTAGTTTGGGCGACAATGTTCCCCAATACATCATCACCCAGAAACACCTCCAGAAACTGTTGGGGGCTAAAACCTGCCACATCTATATTTATGCCAGCATTTGCTGTGAAGGGTGGGATATCTGGCCTCTGGAGATGAGGCGTTACCCACTCTTCAGCGGCAATGGCAGCAACACGCCTCCTTCTAGCAGGGGGGCTGGCAGGGGGGCTAGCAGGGGGGCTGCCAGGGGGGCTAGCAGCCACAGATACATCACTATCAGTTGAGACTGCATCTAATGATGTATCTGAGCATATGGCAGGGTCAAAATTGGGGTCTGAGTCAGACATAGAGGCATCTGACTCTGACGCAAGGATGGCATATGCCTCCTCAGCACTATATGTTTTCTTTGACATTATTGTATCTGTCACAGAAAACCAAAATTAATTAATTAACTAAATGGCCTTTGTGTTTTTTTAAAAAAAGTACAGCTATGCTAATGCCAGTGATTTATAGCGATCACTGGCAAGCTAGGGGTTAAATACTCTTTAAATTAAATTAAATTAGCTAAATGGCTCTGAAAGGAGCCTTTGGGTTTTTAAAAAATTACAACAACAAAAATTAACCCCTAAAAAAATGCACAGACAGCAAAAAAGTACAGCTATGCTAATGCCAGTGATTTATAGCGATCACTGGCAAGCTAGGGGTTAAATACTCTTTAAATTAAATTAAATTAACTAAATGGCCTTTGGGTTTTTTTAAAAAAAAGTACAGCTATGCTAATGCCAGTGATTTATAGCGATCACTGGCAAGCTAGGGGTTAAATACTCTTTAAATTAAATTAGCTAAATGGCTCTGAAAGGAGCCTTTGGGTTTTTAAAAAATTACAACAACAAAAATTAACCCCTAAAAAAATGCACAGACAGCAAAAAAGTACAGCTATGCTAATGCCAGTGATTTATAGCGATCACTGGCAAGCTAGGGGTTAAATACTCTTTAAATTAAATTAAATTTGCTAAATGGCTCTGAAAGGAGCCTTTGGGTTTTTAAAAAAATTACAACAACAAAAATTAACCCCTAAAAAAATGCACAGACAGCAAAAAAGTACAGCTATGCTAATGCCAGTGATTTATAGCGATCACTGGCAAGCTAGGGGTTAAATACTATTTAAATTAAATTAAATTAGCTAAATGGCTCTGAAAGGAGCGTTTGGGTTTTTAAAAAATTACAACAACAAAAATTAACCCCTAAAAAATGCACAGACAGCAAAAAAGTACAGCTATGCTAATGCCAGTGATGTATAGCGATCACTGGCAAGCTAGGGGTTAAATAGTCATTAAATTAAATTAGCTAAATTGCTCTGAAAGGAGCCTTTGGGTTTTTAAAAAAAAAATACAACAACAAAAATTAACCCCTAAAAAAATGCACAGACAGCAAAAAAAAGTGCAGCTGTGCTACTGCCAGTGATTTATAGTGATCACTGGCAAGCTAGGGGTTAATGGCTCTGAAAAGAGCCTTTGGATTTTAAATTTTTTAACAAATAAAAGAAATAAATCTCTCTCTGCTAAAATACAGGTCTCTCTCTCTCTCTCTCCAACAAAATAGCAAGTGAGGAGAGGGAGGGAGATCCACACTGATCAGAGTCAATATTTACAAATATTGACCTGATCAGACAAATGGGAGATTGTATTATTATTATTTTTTTTGTAAGAAGGCTCAGATTGGGTGACCCTAGCTTGCCCCTATGGTGAGACAGGCTAGGGACACCCCCAGAGGCCCCATGATGCACTGGGCATCGCCATTTTGGAAGCCTCATGGGGGAGGGGGGGGCTATATGTGGGGGCTTTTTTATTTTATATTTCTTTCATGTAATTAACAAGAGTCCATGAGCTAGTGACGTATGGGATATACATTCCTACCAGGAGGGGCAAAGTTTCCCAAACCTTAAAATGCCTATAAATACACCCCTCACCACACCCACAAATCAGTTTTACAAACTTTGCCTCCGATGGAGGTGGTGAAGTAAGTTTGTGCTAGATTCTACGTTGATATGCGCTCCGCAGCAAGTTGGAGCCCGGTTTTCCTCTCAGCGTGCAGTGAATGTCAGAGGGATGTGAGGAGAGTATTGCCTATTGAATGCAGTTTTTTTCCCCAATTTTTAATTACATTTATATACTAACTAAGTGCCTCGACCCACCGAGGCACTTAGCACACTAGCAGAGCATCGGAAGCATGTCCGATCGCTTCCGATGCTCTGCTGCACTGCCGGGCTCCACGTGGAGCAAAACCGGAAGTGATCACTCAAGGGGGAGTGATCAATCCGGTCCCGGCACTCCGTAACAGCACTGCAGGGATGCCCAGACATCGAGGCATCCCTGCAGTACTGTAATAGTGCCTGGAAGCGATCTTGATCGCTTCCAGCACTCACTTTAGCCGAGGACGTGCAGGGTACGTCGTCAGGCGTTAACTGCCTTTTTTTTTCAGACGTACCCTGCACGTCCTCGGTCACTAAGGGGTTAACTATAAGAGCAATCATCATAATTCATGGAAAAACAATATACCATATGGTCAATTCAAAAGGATACATAGAAATTGTAGCCTTCTGAATGATTATTGAAAAAGGATACCCTGAACATGTAATTAGTGCTGCTTATGAACATGCCAAAACTGATAATAGAAAATCTTACTTTGGACCAAAGGTTAAAAAGAATATTAATAAAGATTATCAAGCCAATTCCACCTTTATCACTCAGTATAGTATAAAGTATCCTCAAAAAACACCCGGGACTGCTACGTAGGGACCCTATACTTGGCCAACTATTAACATCTGAACCCAGATGCGTATTTAAGAGAGCACCCACATTAAAAAACTATCTGGCACCTAGTAAGGTGGTGGTTAGTAAAACCAGTGCTAGAACTGACTACACTAAACTAATACAAAATTCTGACCAGTGCACATCGTCTCTTGGTAGACCTATGGCTAAGAAGGGGGTGACTAAATGCCATCTTAAGAATTGTAACATATGTAAATTTATTGACCCTGGTTGCAAGTCCTTTTTTTCTCATACCACAAATAAAAAGTTTTCGATCCATCAAAATTTATCATGCACGTCTACATATGTAGTTTATCTACTAACCTGTAAACTTTGTGGGGTCCAATATATGGGCCACACATGCAGATTAATTAGAAACAGATGGCATGAACACTTTAGAAACATGAAGAAAAATTTCAAGAAAAATAGTATCCCTAGACACTGTAGCATGAACCATAATGGTTCTCTTGATATATTCAACATTTGTCCCATTGAATTTATTCCTCCTCATGTTTACAATAGATTCTACAGATTGAGACAAAGGGAAAAATATTGGATCTACAAATTGAGGACCATGTTTCCCTCTGGTCTCAATATGGATTTGGCTGCCTTTTAATTTCCAGTGCCTTATATTTACATGTATCGTCTATCGTTCTACCATAATTTTTTTTATTAGTTATTGTTATTTTTCTTACACTACACCTTGCGCCTGACTTCTTAATTCTATATCATTTGTCACCACCCATAGATTGACACTGGTTTTCATACCCTCCTTTCCCTTTTCTATTTCCGTTCACACACGTTTACTCATTTAGCACTTTTATATGAGTGTTCCTGTGATGGCCCCATGTTAGATCATATATTGTCATATATGCATTATCATTAGTTCTCACTTATTTGATACCCTGTTAAGGTCTTTCCCTATTATTATTACACTATATGTGTATATTATTATTGACCCCGTTACATGCACATGCCTTTATTATTTATTTAGTATTTCTTTTGTCTCATTATAATTAGTGACTATCACTTGATACCCTGTCAAGGTCTCTCTTTATTATTCTTATTACACTACACTCTGTGTATAATATCATATTTGCACATCCCTTTATTATTCATATAGTATTCCCTTTTGTTTCAGTACAATCAGTGATTATTTTTTCTCTAGTTCACATTTCGATCTTATTCATTCCCACTTATCCATTGCACATCTTCATCATAACTAACTTGCATCAGTCTCACTAGTAATTTAGTAATTTATTGTTTCATCATTGCTCTCGCAATATGTCTAGATTCTATTTCGTTCTTGATTGCATTGTTTACCTTTTATGATTCACGCCCCTGCTCTCATTAGTATTGGTTCCCGGCTCTCTGATCTCTTTCTTATCTTTGATCACATTGGCTGAATATACTTCGGCTTATGACATGGTGTCTTTAACCATTCACCATCTCACGTTCACGCCCCCTCTTCATCTTACTTGTCTTATTTAGATCGTTTTGATTATAATTTATAACACTTTTAATCCTGTTATAACCTATACCTTGTTTATATATTTTTCTCTATATATATTTTTTTGTATAGCGTTCAGGCCGTCATGGATGTTTTACACATCCCGACCCATCACTGTATGGTAGTATATTTAGTCGGCATAAATAATTCGACACATTAGTATTTTCATATACATTTTATTATCCCCTCATTTGAAGTATCCCATATAGCACACATTCTTTTTTCACTTATTTATTGAGAACTGTTTTTTCCTTATTCTGTATATGACGATCATATTCACACCCCCTTGCACACTATTGGTTTATCCAAGAGATGATGTTTGTCAACCGGCACCACCCCCTCTAAACCTCTAATCTTACCACAATAGTGTCCTTCATTTATATTATAGATATAGAGCAGCCATATGTAATAAT
This sequence comes from Bombina bombina, assembly GCF_027579735.1. NCBI lineage: Eukaryota > Metazoa > Chordata > Amphibia > Anura > Bombinatoridae > Bombina > Bombina bombina. Next base: position 1,008,990,255 of record NC_069499.1, on the reverse strand, counting down.
ATAACCAATACGATTATGATTCTGTTGTCCTGTTGAACCTACAGACTCCTCGATTATCTACATCCTAATCATATGTTAAACGAAGCAATGTCAGTTTGACAGATAATATTCTTAACAGCTGTGTAACTTGTGGGTGTAAGATTTTCCTAGACGCAGTGAACAAGTGAGCATGCTCACGAAACATGTCTGCTTGACTATCTGACACACCTGTGTTATGTTTTTACCTGTGAGCCTGCTGGGCCTGTGTGCCTGACCATATGCTTTTAACATTTGTGCCGAAATAAACTAAACAGTAACTTTTACTTTGGACTGAGTGTCTCTGTGGTGCGCCCCTCTACTGGATTACTTTATACTTGCTTTTTAAGTTGGCAGACTTAATTTGGGGCTGCATAACGGGACATTCTGTGATTACACCCACTCTCCTTTGGGCCGTCTGGAGGACTGATCTCTCCACCCCCTGCAGTCATCGCATTGGGAGCGGTGAGTTGAGCGCTACATAAACAGAACCACATTGTACACTTTAATATTCTTAACAGCTGTGTAACTTGTGGGTGTAAGATTTTCCTAGACGCTAATTGGATATTACGTGTTATTATAAGTGTAGCAGCTTTGTAAATGTTTGTATAGCCTGATGAAATCGTGCTGTGACATGGAGAAACGCGTTGCTGATGTTGTTTTAAGTTTTTAATAAACTTTTACGTTTTTTCAAAATGCTGCTGCACTTTATTATCTTTGGACTATTCATCCTTTGCGCTCCCTGTGGGCGTCACTTTCCATCAACTGTGCCCTGGAGAGCACCAGCTTCTTGTCTTGCCTATAATTGGTGAATATTGTGGGAACTACAGGGAGTGCAGAATTATTAGGCAAATGAGTATTTTGACCACATCATCCTCTTTATGCATGTTGTCTTACTCCAAGCTGTATAGGCTCGAAAGCCTACTACCAATTAAGCATATTAGGTGATGTGCATCTCTGTAATGAGAAGGGGTGTGGTCTAATGACATCAACACCCTATATCAGGTGTGCATAATTATTAGGCAACTTCCTTTCCTTTGGCAAAATGGGTCAAAAGAAGGACTTGACAGGCTCAGAAAAGTCAAAAATAGTAAGATATCTTGCAGAGGGATGCAGCACTCTTAAAATTGCAAAGCTTCTGAAGCGTGATCATCGAACAATCAAGCGTTTCATTCAAAATAGTCAACAGGGTCGCAAGAAGCGTGTGGAAAAACCAAGGCGCAAAATAACTGCCCATGAACTGAGAAAAGTCAAGCGTGCAGCTGCCAAGATGCCACTTGCCACCAGTTTGGCCATATTTCAGAGCTGCAACATCACTGGAGTGCCCAAAAGCACAAGGTGTGCAATACTCAGAGACATGGCCAAGGTAAGAAAGGCTGAAAGACGACCACCACTGAACAAGACACACAAGCTGAAACGTCAAGACTGGGCCAAGAAATATCTCAAGACTGATTTTTCTAAGGTTTTATGGACTGATGAAATGAGAGTGAGTCTTGATGGGCCAGATGGATGGGCCCGTGGCTGGATTGGTAAAGGGCAGAGAGCTCCAGTCCGACTCAGACGCCAGCAAGGTGGAGGTGGAGTACTGGTTTGGGCTGGTATCATCAAAGATGAGCTTGTGGGGCCTTTTCGGGTTGAAGATGGAGTCAAGCTCAACTCCCAGTCCTACTGCCAGTTTCTGGAAGACACCTTCTTCAAGCAGTGGTACAGGAAGAAGTCTGCATCCTTCAAGAAAAACATGATTTTCATGCAGGACAATGCTCCATCACACGCGTCCAAGTACTCCACAGCGTGGCTGGCAAGAAAGGGTATAAAAGAAGAAAATCTAATGACATGGCCTCCTTGTTCACCTGATCTGAACCCCATTGAGAACCTGTGGTCCATCATCAAATGTGAGATTTACAAGGAGGGAAAACAGTACACCTCTCTGAACAGTGTCTGGGAGGCTGTGGTTGCTGCTGCACGCAATGTTGATGGTGAACAGATCAAAACACTGACAGAATCCATGGATGGCAGGCTTTTGAGTGTCCTTGCAAAGAAAGGTGGCTATATTGGTCACTGATTTGTTTTTGTTTTGTTTTTGAATGTCAGAAATGTATATTTGTGAATGTTGAGATGTTATATTGGTTTCACTGGTAAAAATAAATAATTGAAATGGGTATATATTTGTTTTTTGTTAAGTTGCCTAATAATTATGCACAGTAATAGTCACCTGCACACACAGATATCCCCCTAAAATAGCTATAACTAAAAACAAACTAAAAACTAGTTCCAAAACTATTCAGCTTTGATATTAATGAGTTTGTTGGGTTCATTGAGAACATGGTTGTTGTTCAATAATAAAATTAATCCTCAAAAATACAACTTGCCTAATAATTCTGCACTCCCTGTATATTGCACTCTGGATCCCCCTTGGTGGGCCAAGGATACTACCAGTTCCAGGTGCCTGGGAGTCTGCCGGGCGAATCTTTGGACCCGGCTTGCCTTTACTGCACATTGGTGCTCATCACCACGTGAGTAGGATATTTGTACATGTGTACTTCCTTCTCCCCGTCTGTTTTGATCTGCACTATGTGGCGCCCTCTGTCTCTTGTGTTATAGATGATTGGGAAAATGTTTTGCCATTGGAATTTTGGAAACCTCTGCCTCCAATTATTATTGGTTATTTGTAGAGCGCCAACAGATTCCGCAGCGCTAATCCAATGAGAGTAGATGCTCCCTAATTCTATTCTTTAAAAATCTGGAGGTAAGTCCAACATATTGAAAGTCACAATAGCCACAAGTAATCAAGTAAATGACAAATGAAGAGTTGCAGGTAATCCTATCTCTCTTTTTATATGTTATACCCGTATTAGAAGATTTGAAGCTATCACCAACTAGTGCATAACTGCAACATTTGCACGGTTTCCCACCACACTTGTAGAAGCCAGCTTTCTTAGATAGCCAGTTGCTCTTGCTAGCACTACTCTTGATGGTATTAACCCCAAAGTTCTTTGCAATTTTATCACCTATGGTTTCTGATTTGTGTGATATAAATTTGCAACTCATTGAAACTGTTTGTAAGTCACTATCTTTCTCTAAATTCGATAGTCTTTTTCTGACAATATTGCAAATGTCACTAAACGGTCTATGGTAGGTAGTGATGAAATTTATATGCTCATGTTTTGTTTTCTCTTTCTTATTATCCCTCAGTAGATTGTCCCTATTGAATCTAGAGACTTGTTCAGATAGCCTATCTAGTGTTAGGGGATCATACCCCCTCTCTACCAGGCGTTAAGTTAATTCACCTGCATGTTGCCAATATTTATCCATATTGGTGCAATTGTGTCTGAGTCTAATGCCTTTAGGGATACCCTGTTTCAAATGGTGTGGATGTAGTGAATCCGCTCTAAGTAGGGTATTCCCACTAACTTTTTTTTTATAGACCTCAGTTGTTATAGCATCATTTTCATAAGTTAGCAATACATCTAAGTATGGCATATTGAGAATAGAGAAATTAAACATGAATCTTAGGTTGCCCATATTATCATTAACCCCTTAAGGACCAGTCCTGGGCTTCTCTCTGCCACAATCTCGCTATTTGTAGCAAGATTGCACTATTTCTGCATGCCCCATGAGTGGGGCACTGCAGAAATAGCAACTGGAGAGAAACAATCAGCTGCACTTGCGGTACAAAAATATATATAAAAAATTCAATTTTTATTAGTATTCTTTAAAAACAAGGTACAGGCAGGCTTAGCAGGGTTCACCCTGCTAAGCCTGCCTGTACCTTGTTTTTAAAGAATACAAATAAAAATTGAATTTTTTATGTATATTTTTGTACCGCAAGTGCAGCTGATTGTTTCTCTCCAGTTGCTTTTCCTGCGGCGGAACCGGCCGCATTTTTGGCGTGCACCCCCTAGGGCTTCACACCTATTCTCTTCCCCCTGGAACTTCCGGTGGCGTTTTCAGCCAGTGTGGGACCGGAGCGGCTGCTATTGTGGACACTGCAGAAATAGGTTTGCAGAGTTACAGATGCAGAGAGGGTCAATTACCGATTGGAGGGAGAGGGGAAAAATGTTTGGAAAGGGATCTGGGAGGGGGTAGGGTATTGGGGGGGGAGCTACACTACAGAAAATAAACTTTTTATATATATTTTTTAATAAAAAGGCAAATGTGTTAGTAAACTGGGTACTGGCAGCCAATAGGTTGAGGGGGAGGCTTAAAGAACTATTTTGGGGGGGGATCAGGGCGGTTGGGGGGTAAAAAAAACAACAACAAAAAAACTTTATTTTTATACTGGCAGACTTTCTGCCAGTACTTAAGATGGCGGTGACAATTGTGAGGTGGGGGAGGGAAGAGAGCTGTTTGAAGGGGGTCAGGGAGGGATCAGAGGGTGGGATGTGTCAGGTTGGAGGCTGATTTCTACACTAAAGCTAAAATTAACCCTACACGCTACCTAATTAACCCCTTAACTGCTGGACACAATACATGTGTGGTGCGCAGCGGCATTTAGCGGCCTTCTAATTACCAAAAAGCAATGCCAAAGCCATATATGTCTGCTATTTCTGAACAAAGGGGATCCCAGAGAAGCATTTATAACCATTTTTGCCATAATAGCACAAGCTGTTTGTAAATAATTTCAGTGAGAAACCTCACTGTAAAAAAAAAAGTCTTTATTTGATCGCATTTGGCGGTGAAATGGTGGCATGAAATATACCAAAATGGGCCTAGATCAATACTTTGGGTTGTCTACTAAAAAAAAATATATACATGTCAAGGGATATTCAGGAAATTCCTGCCAAATATCATCCAATGTAACTATTGCTAATTTTGAAGAAAAAAATGGTTTGGAAATAGCAAAGTGCTACTTGTATTTATTGGCCTATAACTTGCAAAAAAGCAAAGAAAACATTGGGTATTTCTAAACTCAGGAAATTTTTTTAGAAACTATTTAGCATGGGTGTTTTTGGTAGTTGTAGATGTGTAACAGATTTTGGGGTTAAAGTTAGAAAAAGTGTTTTTTTTTTCATTTTTTCATCAAATTTTATAAAATAAAATTATAGTAAATTATAAGATATGATGAAAATAATGGTATCTTTAGAAAGTCCATTTAATGGCGCGAAAACGGTATATAATATGTGTGGGTACTGTAAATGAGTAAGAAGAAAATTACAGCTAAACACAAACACAGCAGAAACGTAAAAAATAGCACTGGTCCTTAAGGGAAAGAAATTGAAAATGGCCTTGTCCTTAAGGGGTTAAGATGGTTTACAAACTCATTAAAATTATCTGCTGTGCCATCCCATACCATTAATACATCGTCAATGAACCTGGTATAAAATTTGATGTTTTCTTTATAGAGAATCACTGAATATATAAGACCTTTCAAATTCTGCTAGATACAAGTTTGTACAAAATGGGCCAAACTTTGCCTCCATCGCAGTACCTCTCAACTGTATGAAAATGTTTCCATTAAAGATAAAGTAATTATTGTTCAACAAAAAGGAGATTGCTTCCAAAATGAAACCAATAAGGTCTGGACCATAATCGGAGTATCTCTCTAGCATCTTTTTTGCTGCAATGATACCAAGATTGTGTGGAATGCAGGAACATAGTGAGACCACATGTATGGTAACAAACATATATCCTATATTCCATTCTACATTTTGTAACATTCTAAGTAGGTGCTTAGTATCTCTTAGAAAACCCGGTAATGACTACACCACGGGTTAGAGTTGTGCATCCACCCATTGTCCCAATCTCTCCCCCAGGGAGCCAATGGCTGAAATAATTGGTCTCCCTGGGGGGACTGACTAGAGACTTGTGCACCTTCAGCAAAAACTTGAAAATTGGAATTCTGGGATGTTCTACAAATACATATTCACTGTTTTTTTTAGAAAGAATTACATTTTCCAACCCCAAATCTATAAGATGTTTCAACTCTCTTTGGAATTTTGTGGTAGGATTGAATGTTAATTTCCTATATGTGTCAGTGTAATTTAGTTGTCTATATGCTTCAGTGAGATATTGTTCCTCATGTAAAATTACAATGGAGCCCCCCCTTATCTGAATCCAGAATCACATCTGGATTATTTAAATTGTTTTGTGTTACAATCTCTTTTTTACTCAGATATGTCATTTTTTTTCTAGCAATTTTTTCAGACAGGGATATAAGATCTTGTTTTACTATGGAGTGGAACACTTTAATTAAATCATTACGTGCGTTCACAGGATAAAATATTTTTTTCCTTTTTCAAAATAGGCTGTTGTTTATTTAATCTGCTTACAGAATCTGAGTCACTTTGCAGTTCACATTAAGACACAATATCACATAATTCCTTAAAATTACAATTCTCATTCTCACCGGTGTCAAGTCATGATCACTGCAAGGTGAGTTCTCTCCAACTATGGGCATACTGAGATCCCTAAAAAAGTTTTTTCAGGGTAATCTTCCTAACAAACTTGTTGATATCTAAAATAGTATCAAACAATTTAAAGTCCTTGGAGGGTGAAAAGCTCAAGCCCTTAGAGAGAACAGATTCTTCAAAGGGACTTAAACTGATAGAGGATAGATTAATCATTTTTAACTTTTGGTCTTCTTCTTTTTCCATTGTGCACTGCAACTGGGATATCTGGGTGCTTGTGTCACTGGTGCACTTGAGCCCACTTCTTGTGTTTCTTTTTCCTTCTCTTTTCCTCTGTCCTTGTGGCCTCTGCCGTTTTTGGTCTCGATCCCATCTCAATATCAGAGCGGTCTTGGGTCCTAATGGGTGTTGAGGTAGTCAGGACAGCTGATGCTACAGGTAACTCAGATTCATTACCAAAGGTGGAGTATTTAAAACTCGAGAAAGTAACTATTATTTTTCTTGTTCTGTTTGTTGTCCTTTTTCCCTTGCTTATTACCTGTGTCTGTTTCTCTTTGTTCCAATTATATACTACTCCTAGATCATAATCTTTACAATCTCTTTCATATTTCTTAAACTTCATGTCAGATAGCTCTGAATTTAATTTTTCTAGAGTCTCATCAAGCTGCTGCTGAAAAGGAATTCGTTTTTCATAATCCTTAAATTCTTAAAGTTGTTCCTCAACTTGTGTAATTTCCAATAGGATACTCTCCCTTTGTTCTTTTTTAAAATTCACAAGCTTTGACATGAGGATTAGAGAGCATTTTGATAGTGATTCATTACAATCATTTATGAATTCAGGGTATTCCCTGTGGGAGGCTGGGGATTTATTCATTCGTAAGCCCCGAGGGATCTTATTCTCCTCTATATAGTGCTCCAGGAATTCGACATCCCACAACTACTTTAATTCTTTGTTATGGATTTTTTCTTTAGTGGCAAATAAACTTCCCAATCCAATTTTGCTAGGATTTCCTACTGCTGTGCCCTTGATTAATTTCACAAATCTGTCTCTCCTGTTTTTATCATCCATGATGGCCATACAAATTTATTGATTATGGGATAAGTAAGGTTACTCAACTTACAACCTTAGGTCGTGTATGGAGAAAGCAAGCATATGCAAATAGAACCCCTGAATTACAGCTTGCTTTCTTTAATATAGAGCAGCATTATTTTATGATATATCACACTGATCTATAATAAAAGACTACAGATTTTTTTCTAGAAATTAAACAAATGGAATATTCTACATTCCTTTTTTGCTAGGTATACTTATATCTTTAAAATATGTTTTAATAGTGTGTCACAATTATATATGTTACTAAGTAAGTTTCTGTGTGAATTTGTATTATAAATTGCAAAATGGAGGTTCTCCAAAAAGGTTATATGTGCGGTACCAGACCACTAGAGCTCTGATTAGTCGAGATGGACAACTCCTTTTGCAATTTATTACCTGCTGACACACCTGTTCTCCAGCTCTGATGAAGTGCCCTTGAGGCAGGAAACACGTCAGCTGAATATCTACTTGCTGTGGCCTTTAAATTTTTAAAGGTATTCTGTAATAAAGTAGATGTTATAAACGCATCATTCTCTCCTGACTTCTTTGATCCTGGATCTGTAACTTTGTCGCTACTTTCAGATTGTTTGCTATTTAGGGGCAGAGTGGAGGGCCCCAGCAGCTCCAGCATCAGGACTATTGCCGACGTCATAGGAATTGGCACCGGAGCAAGGCTACACGCAGTGAGTGTAAGTGCTGTGTATCAGCCAGGATGAATTGCCGCAGACAAATAGCGGGAGTAATTTCAGAACATGGCTTTTCTGAAAACCAGTATCCAGACTACACGGGTAAGCCTTGCATCTTTTTACATTGATTTTGGGAACTTATTCACTACTAAATTATCCCCATACTAGGCGCTATTTGTGGAACTCAGAGTGAGTCGTTGGTGTGGAGGTAGATATATAATATGTCTGACTACTTACCTAAGGACTGTGATTTTTTTTTTGAAAGGATAAATGAGGTAACATGGTTGTGATGAGAAAAGATGAATATAATAAAAAGAGGCGCTTAGACAATTGTCAGACCCAGAAGTGTATTTACAATTAGCACGTAATTCGACACTGAATTTCCAGAGACTTTTCTACCATTTACTTGAAAAAGGGAGAGAAGCATGTTTTTTTTTTCAATGATACATTTGATTATCTTTACGTTGATCCAATTATTCCCATCTTCCATCATCTACCAAAGGTGCACAAGTCTCTGAAGCAGATCAAAGGTAGACCCATTGGGTATTAGTTCTTTGTTGGAAAAAACAAAATTTATGCTTAAATGATAAATGTATTTATTTCCGGATATGGCGAGTCCACGGCTTGAGTAATTACTGTTGGGAATATCACTCCTGGCCAGCAGGAGGAGAGGAGGAGGAGGCAAAGAGCACCACAGTTAAACTGCTAAGTATCACTCCCTTACCCACAACCCCCAGTCATTCGACTGAAGGAAAATGGAGAAAAAGGAGTTACACACGGTGTAGAAGTGCCTGAGGTTATAGTCAAAAGAACAACTGTCTTAAAGAGACACTAAACCCAAATTGTTTCTTTCATGATTCAGATAGAGCATGCAACTTTCTAATTTAATCCTATTATCAATTTTTATTTGTTCTCTTTTTAACTTTATTTAAAAAGCAGGAATGTGATGCATAGGAGCTGGCCTATTTTTGGTTGAGAACCTGGGTTATGCTTGCTTATTGGTGGGTAAATGTAAGCCTTCAATAAGCAAGCGCTATCCATAGTGCTGAACCTAAAATGGGTTGGCTAAGATTTACATTCCTGCTTTTAAAATAAAGATAGCAAGAGAACGAAGAAAAATTGATAATAGGAGTAAATTAGAAAGTTACTTAAAATTGCATGCTCTATCTGAATCATAGATAAAAAATTGGGTTCAGAATCCCTTTAAAATAAAGGGTGGGTCTGTGGACTCACCATATCCGGAAATAAATAAATTTATCAGGTAAGCATACATTTTTGTTTTTCTTTCCTAAGATTTGGCGAGTCTACGGCTTGAGTAATTACTGTTGGGAACCAATACCCAAGCTAGAGGACACGGATAAATAGGGAGGGACAAGACAGGCAGTCCTAAACAGAAGGCACCACCACTTGAAGAATCTTTTTCCCAAAAGAAGCCCCAGCCGAGGCAAAAGTATCAAATTTGGAAAAAGTATGTAGAGAAGACCAAGTTGCAGCCTTGCAAATTTGTTCCACAGAAGCTTCATTTTTGAAAGCCCAAGAAGAGGAAACAGCTCTTGTGGAATGAGCCGTACATCTCTGAGGAGGTTGCTGTCCAGCAGTCTCATAAGCCAAATGAATTATACTTCGTAACCAAAAAGAAAGAGTAGTAGCAGTAGCTTTCTGTCCTTTACGTGTCACAGAGAAACAGACAAAGAAGGCAGAGAACTGGCGAAAATCCTTAGTCGCCTGTAAGTAGAATTTAAGAGCACGTACAACATCCAAATTGTGTAACAAACGTTCTTTGGAAGAAGAAGGATTAGGACACCGAGAGGGAACGACAATTTCCTGATTGATACAACCTTGGGAAGGAAACCTAACTTAGTGCGAAGAATCGCCTTATCGGCATGAAAAATAAGATAAGGGGAATCACACTGCAGAGCTGAGATTTCCGAGACTCTTTGAGCAGAAGAGATGGCAAGAAGAAACAAAAACTTCCAAGATAACACTTTAATGTCTATGGAATGCAACGGCTCAAACAGAGCCAGCTGTAAAACTTTAAGAACAAGGTTAAGGCTCCAAGGAGGAGCAACAGACTTAAAGACAGGCCTGATTTTGATCAAGGCCTGACAAAGTTTGCACATCTGGCACATCCGCCAAACATTTAAAAAGATAAAGCAGAAATCTGACCCTTCAGGGTACTGACTGACAATCCCTTCTCCAGGCCTTCCTGAAGAAAAGATAAAATTCTAGGAATTCTAATTCTATTCCAAGAGTAGCCCTTGGATTTACACCAATAAAGATATTTATGCCACATCTTATGGTAAATATTTCTAGTAACAGGCTTGCAAGCCTGAATCATGGTCTCAATGACTGACTCAGAAAAATCATGCTTAGACCGAAATAAGCGTTCAATCTCCAAGCAGTCAGCTTCAGAGAAACGAGATTTGGATGAAGGAAGGGACCCTGAATCAGGAGGTCCTTCCTCAGAGGTAGTCTCCAAGGTGGAAAATGACATCTCCACTAGGTCTGCAAACCAGATCCTGCAAGGCCACGCAGGGGCTATAAGAATCACTGATGCCGTCTCCTATTTGATACGAGCAATGACTCGTGGAAGGAGAGCAAACAAAGGAAACAGGTATGCCAACCTGAAAACCCAAGGAACCGCCAGAGTATCTATCAGAACGGCTTGCGGATCTCTTGACCTTGGAAGCTTGGCGTTTTAGCTTTTAGTCTAACAACCTGTAAAATGGCATCTGCAATAACGGAATTGACCAATTTAAGAGCTTTAATCCTATCCTGAATTTCATCCAAGATAGTCTCTACTTGGAGAATCAGACAAGGAATTGAACCAATAAGATGCCGCACTAGTCACGGTGGCAATACAACACCGCAGGTTGCCATTGGAGACCTTGATGAACATAAATATTTTTCAAATAAGCCTCCAGCTTCTTGTCCATCGGATCCTTAAAAGAGCAGCTATCCTCAATAGGAATAGTGGTTCTCTTAGCCAGAGTGGAAATGGCCCCTTCAATTTTGGGTACAGTATACCAAGGGTCTTTAATGGAGTCCTTGATAGGAAAAATTTTCTTAGAAATAGGAGACAGGGGAAAAAAAAAAGACACCCCTGGTTTCTCCCATTCCTGTGAGATAATCTCCCTAGCACAGTCCAGCACATGAAAAATCTCCAAAGTGGAAGATTCATCAAAGAAACTATTAAGATTACTAGATTTCTTAGGAGTGACAATGACAGGGGTATCGGAGTTATCTAAAGTAGCTAAAACCTCCTTTAACAATACACAAAGGTGTTCAAGCTTAAATCTGAAGGATACCACCTCAGTCTCAGAAGAAGGAATTATACTGTCCGAATCAGAGATTTCACCCTCAGAAAGTCCCAATGTATCTTCCTCATCAGACTTATGAGAAAGGGCAACTTGGGAAGCAGAACTGAGGACAGGCACCTTACTTTCTGAATTTCTAGATTTCCTCTTGTGTTTTCTCTGTTATCTGGGAATGGCAGCTAATGCCGCAGATACAGCTGAAGATACGTGGGCAGCAATTTCTGCTTTTAAATAAATTCCACTAGGAGTTAGAGGAACCACAGGGCACTGCATGCGACGCCATTGAGACTTGGGACGTAGCAGGAGAAAGCCAAGGTATTATTTTAACAGCATCATCCTGAGAGACATTAGGTTTAAAATTTTTACCTTTTATTTTGCAAGGTTTTCTTGACACATGAAGAACAAAATTGCATAGGAGCTGCAATTTGTGCATCTAAACATAATAAGCATGAATTCATGAGAGCAGGCTCTTGCTCCATATCAGACATGTTGTAAACAGTAAATAAACTTGTACAGATAAGTTTCAAAGATTTTAATATTCAAATTAAAATAAGCTAAGGAAAAATACACTTTAAATTTTATCCCAAATTAAGATCGATCTCCAGCTAAAATTATATGAGAAAAATTAAGAAAAAAACATTTAATAAACATCAAATAAACTTCTAAAATACCCCTCAGGCAACCCCACACCTCAATTACTGAGGTGCCTTACCACTACCAATTAAGACCGGATCACCGAGAAATGGAGAAAAACAACTTTTTCCTCAGAAACGTTATGAAGTAAAGCTGGTCATGTGACCGCAACTGCCGAGCTCAAATAACTGCTGCGACACAGAGAGTAACCATTTTTTCAAACCGGAAAGTTTAAAATGTTGCATTGTTTTATTTTAAAGCAAAGGGGAAATGAATAAGCTGCTGAAATAAAAAAAAAATCAGCCTTACTTTCAGTTTAAACTTGAATTGTTTTATCAAGTAAATATGTGTCAGAAAATAAAGCCTAAAATAAAGCCTAATAAAAACATTTTACCCTTTCTTTTTAAAAGAGTTTAAATGTTAGTCTCACGCATGCTACAGTGCCTGCTTCATGCCCCAGTGTAAGCCATCAGGATTATCTATGTCCCAATAAAAAAGCAGTGTCTGGGTGCCTAGCTGTGATCTAAGATGGAGGTGTAGGTGAAGAGCTCTGTGCAGCTGGGAGTTGAAAAAGGGCAAATCAAGTGCTTGCAATGCGGACAAACAGCTATACCTGAAGGCAAAAGGGCCTTTAATTCAGTGTTAAAACTTTTTTTATGCATCAGAACGTTACAGGGTGAACAGCTAGAAGGGGGTTTGGGATCGCCTGGCCCAGGCCTAATGAAGCGACGCATCAAGTAAAGAACCCGACGGACAAACGGCTGTGGGGGTTTCCCTTAACTCGCCTTGGCTATACAGGCGATTAGTCTGAAAGAAGGGAAGTGAGATCGGGGGACATTGCCTGGTGGTGCGGTGTGTAAAGATCTCTGCAGAGACAGAGAGCCGCCATTACCACGTGGGTAAGATGCTTTTTAGAGATAGACTGTTTTAAAGCTCCAGTCGTGACCCAGACCTCTTCCCCAACATAAGGCAGCTAGAAGATGGTTGTTAGGAGGCAGATGAGGAGAATGCTGGGCTCTGTAAGATCCGGATGAAGCTGGGAAACCACAGTTAGGGACACTATCTTTACCGAAGTGATACACACTGCCTAGCCTATACTAATACAATAGGCAATGTGCCATGAGTATGTAATACTTTTGCAGAGTGCGCTGCATCATTATTCTATTGCCTGGTTTTTGAAGTGTGGCACTTGGTGTGTGATATCTATATAAAGTTTAGGCTGGTTCATCCCAAGATAATCGCTAATGCATTAATAAATATTAGAGCTACAAGAGGGGGTATTCCAGTAATAAAAGCTATACAACTGCACTTGAGCATACAACCCTGTGGGTCACAAACAGAATTTGTTCTCTAGTACAACCTCTGAGGATACAGAATATTACAAATTCAAATACAACCATGTCTACCAGAAAGGCAAATAAACCAGACAAGGTCACTAAAACAGCTTTCATGGACTCTTTTTTTAAAACATCAAAAGTCAACAAGCTCCCTGATAATATGGAGTCAGAAAATGAAGAAGACATAGATTCTACTACATCAACTCCGGCAGATCAAATCCCTGCTACGAAAGCTGACCTACAATTGTTGGTTTCCAAACGAGATATTGACACCAATTTTGAAAAACTTTGGAACAAGATAGACAACCTTCATTCCACGGTGACAACCAGTCTAAAAGAAATAAAAAATGACATCACAGAAATAGATAACAGGGTGGACACCCTGGAAACCAATCAGAATGAGATATCTAAGGAAATCACACTCTCCCAGTCTGTATCTTCACAACAACAAGAAATCCTGGAACTCCAGGATAAGATGGAGGACTTGGAGAACAGGTCTAGGAGGTGCAACTTACGTCTCAAAGGAGTTCCAGAGTCAATTATAAATAAAGATTTAAATTCCTATCTTCTTCAACTGTTCAGAACAATTACTGGAGATAACACAGAGGACTCCTATCAAATAGAAAGAGCCCACAGAGCTCTTAGAGCCAGACCTAGAGATGATCTACCACCTAGAGATATTATAGTAAAGCTTTTACATTTCCCTGAGAAAGAAAAAAATTTTGCAGGCTGCTCGCCAGAACCCCACATTTAAATTCCAGGGAAATGTGATACAGTTTTATCTGGACCTCTGTGTCCGTACTCTACAACGTCGCGGCACACTAAGACCACTCACAGCACTTCTGCGAAAACACCAAGTGCCATACCGCTGGGGCTTTCCCTTTGCCCTAATAGTGGTGAAAGACGGGAAAACAACAACCATAAGGTCTATGGAAGATGTACCCACAGCATGCCAATCCTTGAGTTTGGATCTACCGGACTTTCCAACTACTACGTCATCCACAAAGACACCAGATACTTCGGAAACTAGAAGCTCTTCATCAAAAAATAGATGGACAAAGATTACAAAAGGGGGGAAGAAGCCCAAGATATGATCCTGTAACCTGCCACTGGGACAGAGGCGGGGGATCCACCTTTACAGTGCAATTTTCCTGTTCATCGTAAATCTTACCAGTCATGTTTCCTTGGTACTGTAGAGCTATTTACAACATCCCCACACGAGGAATGGGGACACATGGAGGGTACATATGGATGTCTCTACTTATATCCTTTTTCCTATCTTTTTTGTACCCATAAATTCCTGGAAAAGTACTGGTCAGAAATACTCATGTGTTCACTCTTGGGACTACTATGTCCGCAATTTCTAGCCAAAGCTCGGCTTGCAGCTGATACTCCTAGCTGCACACTCTCCCTCATTTCTTTCTTCTTCTTACTAATCTAACCAACTTAATCTCTTTTTCTTTACTTTCTTATTCTCTTTTTCTAGATCTCTCCTTATCTCTCTCAACATTGTGGAGTTTCTGTTGGAGCTCACTGAGTTAATGTTTAATGGTTAAAAACGTTTATATGTTCAAGTTTATGTTTTAGTTTAGGTTTGTTGGGTTGTTACCTAGTCACTATGTATGTCTCAAACCACAAATACTTTCGAGTCATATAACCTTGTTAATTTGCATACTTCCCCAACTAGGGGATTTAGAGGACTCCTGCCATGGTTACTTTGCAGTTCACGAGTCAGGTAAGTCTTCCACTGCTCCCTTCCTGGGGTTTTTGCTAAGACAGGAGACAATGCTGGTTCTTATACTTCTCCATAGAGATGACTACCATCACCACACAAAATGATGACACTTCCCACAATTAATTTACTCTCACATAATGTGAGGGGCCTACACTCTGACCTTAAGAGATGTACAGCACTTACTCAATATAGAAACTTACACGCCAATATTGTGTTTCTTCAGGAGACACATTTTGTGTCCGCCTCCATTCCCAAATATTGGTCACGAGAATTCACACAACACTATCATGCCACCTCAAATTAAAAGAAATGCGGAGTTTCAATATTGATACATCAATCAGTGTTGTTTGTACATGGGGAAACAATAGCAGATACTGAGGGACGATACATTCTAGTACAGGGACAGATTCAGGGTGTGGATGTAGTCCTATGTCTATGCCCCAAATGAAAAGCAGAACACCTTTTTCAAAAAAATGTCACACTTATTAACTACTTGGTCTAAAATGCGCATTATTTTGGCAGGAGACTTTAACCTAGACATCCAAAATCTAGTTTATAAGACTTCCGATGAAATTTCCGAGAAACACAGGAGACTTAGGTCTATGGCCAAAACTATTCTAGACTCTCTGGGTCCACATTCTCTTATTGGCATAACCACAGACACTACATACTATTCTGCAGCTCACAAGTCATACTCCAAGATAGATTATATATTTATCAGCCAGATACTGCAACCGGTTCTTAGGTCCACTAGCATTCACACATGCGTTTGGTCGGATCATTCTATAATTCAAGTACAACTGGGGGAATTAAGGGACATAAATAGACTGCGAGCCTGGACTTATGATCCTGCTTGCTTAAAAAATCCCCAAACTAAAAATAACCTAATTAGGGCATTAGGAGAATATTGGAATATAAACTTGGATTCAACATCTAACCCCATAACGGTCTGAGCAGCACATAAATCAGTAGTCCGGGGACTACTCATTAAGGAAAAAACTATACATAACAAGAAAATTAAGGCACATCTGTCACAGTTGTACACTGAGATAGAGGAACTAGAATGCTCCTAGAAATTGACTCTTTCTACAGCAACCCTCCACACATTGCAACTTAAAAGACAGACCCTAGCAAAATATTTGAATGAACATTCCATTAGGACGGCCCATAGACTAAAAACAAATTATTTCCTGTATGCAAACAAGCCTGATAAATAGTTGGCCAAAAAAATTAGAGATGCACAACAGGCCTCTTCAATAGCACTTTTGCAAAATAAATTGGGTCTCCTTACCTCCCACCCGCAAGAGATTGTGGACACATTTGCAGACTATTATGGGAATCTGTATGACGGCAAAAAAATAACCTATGACGACAATACACAACAACTACAGTATAACTTTCTAGACTCTACGCGACTAGACGAAATTACTGAGAGTGACCGGGATTCACTAAATGCCAAGATCTCCCAGGGAGAAATTCTGGCAGTTCTTAAAGATCTCAAACCAGGGAAGGCACCGGGACAAGATGGGTTCTCTAGAGAGTACTACAAATTGTTTGAATCGGTTTTAATTCCCCACCTAGTCAGGTTCACAAATCATATTATGGAGTGCCATGAAATTCCAACAGAACTACTCCAAGCTAAAATAGTTGTCTTACCTAAACCAGGGAAGAATCCGAAGTGTTGCTCCAATTATAGACCTATCTCCCTTATCAATCAGGATATTAAAATTGTGACAAAGGTGATGGACAACAGACTTAAACGAATAATCCCAACAATGGTTCACCCAGACCAAGTAGGTTTCATTACGGGTAGGGATGCCCCTGACAATGTACGGAGAATGACAGCAATGACGGACCATTTGACTGATAGGGGAGTGCCTTCTATGCTCCTATCATTGGATGCGGAGAAGGCATTCCACAGAGTCGACTGGCAGTATATGTGGACGGTGCTTGAGAGGAGAGGAATTCATGGCCCCTTTCTCACAGCGCTTAAGAATGTTTACTCCACCCCTACCGCACAATAAGGGCAATTGGGCACCAATCCACACTCATTAAGATTCGGAACGGAACCAGACAGGGATGCCCCCTATCACCACTCCTGTTTGCGTTATGCATAGAGCCACTTGCAGCCTCAATTCGAAATAACCCAGATATATCGGGATTACAGATTGGGAAATTCAACCATAAGATAACTTTGTTCGCAGAAGACATCCTATTGACAATAACCAAACCACTACTGACGCTTCCAAATCTGTACAAGACTATACAGGAGTTTTCCTCTGTCTCAGGGTACAAAATTAATCTAGACAAGTGTGAGGCCCTTCCCATTAACCTCCCAAAACACACACTTAAAATTATTGAAACTAACTTTGAATTTAGATGGACCAAAAGTAGTATCAAATATTTAGGAATAAATTTAACTCCCCACTCCTCCAGTCTTTACAAACAAAATTACACCCCACTATTTAAGAAAATTTGCTCAGACCTTAACAGATGGCAGACATATATTTTCTCTTGGTATGGAAGACTAACCTCCATTAAAATTAATATCTTGCCGAGAATATTATATTTATTTAGAGTCTTACCAATAAAGGTTAACAAACAAGACCTTGATTCTATTCAATCAGCCTTACACTGCTTTCTTAGAGACAGGAAGCAGGCTAGGATCCCAGCTCGGGTTCTTACACGACACAGACAGTTGGGGGGGTTGGTCTGCCTAACTTACAAGACTACTATCAGGCGTCTAGACTAGCTCAGATCTCCATATGTGGTAGGAGAGACGATAATATCCTCTGGCCGACCCTGGAATCTGAGTTGGGGAGATTCAACTCCCCAGAGGATATCATATGGGGTCCGGAGTTGGGGGGGGAGGAAGCAACACATATTGCTCCAATTACCAAATTGTCAATATGGGAATGGAAATCGGCACTTTGAATATCTTCCCTGTAAACTCACTGAAAAAACCCTTAAAATATCTGATAAATCCCGACCATAGACCAATCATAAGCAAATGGGAAAATAAGGGACTCTATAGAGTTACGGATCTTGTAAACAACGGAACTCCTATTTCTTATTCACAGTTGAGCCAAAAAATAGAACCTTTGCCATTGCAGTGGTTTCTGTACTTGCAAATAACATCTGCGATTTGTGCTTATATTTCCAACAGAACTATACAACCTACTACAAATCTAGAAAGACTAAGTTGCACCCCTATTAGATCCAAACACCCAATCTTACAAATATATATCGACTTGCAAACAGCTAAAATTAAGTCTAAATCCCCTCTAATACTCAGATGGGAGACAGATTTGGGGGTGGAGAAAGACCAAGAAGATTGGGATAGATTGTTTTATTACTCGTGCAAAAATTTAATGAGTGCGGATCTTAGGGAAAACATTATCAAGACCTCTTTTAGGTGGTACCTGACTCCCATTCAAACAGTACACTCCGTTAGGAATGGATCTAGACTCTGCTATAGGGGCTGTGAAGAGGTGGGTACCTACCTTCACGTGTGGTGGGAATGCCCTAGGGTTAATGCTATTTGGAAAAACCTGTCTAGGCTCTTAAGTGATCTGTTAGATGAGACCATACACCTAGAAATAACACAGGCTCTATGACAACTTACCTGCTTTCAATAAGTATATTAATGCCTTCATTAGAATATTATGTACCATAACTAGAACCAATATAGCAAATTATTGGAAGACGGGAGTGCCTACATGGGCGGAAATATTGTCCAAAATCAAACAAACATATTGTATGTATGAATCAGCCGCTCAGGTACAAAACACTTCGGATTCCTTTCAGAAAATATGGTATTATTGGATGCTAGGAAAGGAAGGTGAGAATGTATTATTAACAGATCCCACTCCACGGAGAAACTGGGAAGGAGGGGACGGAGGGAGTGAACCCATTTGGGGAACATAGTGTTGTAGGACCAAGGAAACAAAGTCCTATAAGTTATATTAAGGAGCAGTTTTCACTAATATAATTAGTCAATAATATGGAATTTGGGAGTTTTTATTTTTCCTTCCCAAGCTCTACAAGCTAATCATCTGCCTCATATTAATCCACTAGATGGTCTTCAAGGAGGGTACAGTGCTATAGGGACATTATAGCCATCCTAATCTTTTTAATTAACCAGAAGAGGGAGCCCGGTGGAAGATAAGGACTTATGCCCTATAATTAGTACTAGCTACTTTATCAGTACTACAGCGACTTACTGAACTTTTGCTATGACCATGCTTCATTACAGTTTCTTTTTTGTAAAGGCCAGATGATATATTAGCGGCTAATTGTGACTGATTTGATTTGTATTGTAACTTTTAATTGCTTAATAAAAAAAAAGATTTAATCTAAAAAAGCAGTGTCTTTTAATTTGTTAAGTGCATGGTCTCCCCAACTGGAAGAAAAAGCACTTACCTGCTCCGCTGTCCGGCATGTAGACAGTTACAAGGTATGAGAAGACACAGTTCTTCACAGAGACCTTTGAAAAAGAAAGAACAGAGTAGCCAACTCAGGCTTTCTAAACTAGGGCAGAAATTGTTAGGAAAACACAGCAAGTACCTATTTACAAGTTCCTAACTGCTTTAAAGCCACCACTACCCAACTGCAAGGAATGACGTGGAATACGGCTATACCCCAAAACTTGCTTGTAGATTGAAGAAAATTTTTGATTTAGACACCTAAACTTCACCTCCTCCATGCACCGAAGGCAAAGAGAATAACTGGGGGTTGTGGGTAAGGGAGTGATACTTAGCAGTTTAACTGTGCTGCTGGCCAGGAGTGATATTCCCAACAGTAATTACTCAAGCCATGGACTCACCATATCTTTGTAAAATTCTGAGCCTCCTAAGGGACACTAAGCATCTTTTGCATCATTTGGAAAAAGAAACTTGGGGAGATCATTTTGTCTGGCTCACAATAGACGTAGTAGGCCTGTATTCAACCATTCCCCATAATTGGGGACTTGAAGCAGTCAGATTTTTTTCTGGAATATACACACAAAATATCCGGATGATTTAGGATTAAATCATAAGAATCATACAATTTTTGCTTTGTCACAATTGTTTTCTTTTCGATGGATGTTGTCATCTCCAGAGACGCGAGTTGGCAATGAGAGCAAAATTTGTTCCCTCCTATGCAAACCCTTTCATGGGTTGGTGGAAGCTGTCCCACATCTATGGAGATAATAACCCATATTTAAAAGGGACAGGAAACCCCAAGATTTTCTTTCATGATTTGGATAGAACATACAATTTTAAACAACTTTCATATTTACTTCTTTTATCAAATATACTTCATTCTCTTGTTATCCTTTGCTGAAGGAACAACATTACGCTACTGGCAGCTAGATGAACACATCTAGTTAGCCAATCACAAGAGACAAATGTGTGCTGTCGCAAATCTGCAGCTAGCTTCCAATAGTGTAGGATATGTGCATATTATTTTTCAACAAGGGATACCAAGAGAAAGAAACATTTTTGAAAATAGAAGGGAATTTAAAAGTGTCTTACAATTACATGCTCTATCTGAATCATGCAACTTTAATTTTGACTTTCCTATCCCTTTAAGTAATATTCATTTTAATCGTCACTACATTGACTATTTATTGTTTATTTGGAAAGGACCAGTTAAACAGGTAGAAGATTTTGTATCCTGTTTGACCAAGAAGTGTTTGGGCCTGGAGTTCACATTTACTGGTAATAGGGATGAGATGATTCATTTTGATGTGATTCTTAAGGGTGATTTGGATTATAGGAAAATTGAGAGTAGTCTTTTCCGTAAACCCATAATGGCTAATAATTTGCTTTACGCCAAAAGTTCTCATCCAAAGAATACAGGTTATGGTTTAATTATAGGGGAATTTCTCAGACTGAGGGCCTGATATTCAAAAGCTCACTGCGCAGGTGAGATGATCTAAGACGTCTCATCAGTATGGAGAGGTCCCATAATTTTTTTTTAAAAATGTTAGACACAAAAATATTAATTTGAAAGATGTTTCTCACTATGAGGGGTTCTTAATGTGAAGGAGAAACAGCTACATTACAATAAAAAGGTGTAAAAAAAAAAATCACAAAGATCTTGCATGGTTTCTCTCTATGCCGGCGAGCTTTTGAATATCAGGCCCTCTAACTGAATTGTTCAGATGTTAGTACATATAAAAAGGAAAGCATTGACTTGAGAAATAGACTCCTAGAAAAGGGCTATAAATCAAGTTTAATACGAAGGGCTTCCCTACAATTTGAAAAAACAGGACTCTTTTGCAGGATCATAATTTATTTATAAAAGAAACAGTACTCCGTTTTTAATCAGTATTGAGAAATTGTTAAGATCATTAAGAGAAACCTGATTATTTTATTAGGAGATGAGAATTTAAACTCATTAGTGGAAAAAGGCAGTTTTGTTTCTAGGAGAAACTGTACTTTGAGAAGTGTTCTGTCACCTAGTATCATTAGTTTAAAAAAAAGTCAAGCAACTGGTTGCATTGTAAGGGTCACTATAGATGTGGTGCAGCTAATTGCAAAAATTGTGGACATGCCTTGTTACTGAATCATTTCCAGTCCAAAGTTATTTAAAAAGTATATGATTTGGACAGCTGTACTAATTGTAGGACTGACCATGTAGTTTACATGATTACTTGTGTGGAGTGCAATCTACAGTATGTTGGTGTGACTACACGGGAAGTCAGGGAGCATAAAAGGGAGCACCTCCACTATATAACTTCTATTAATCCCTGTTCAGCATTAGCAGCACATTTTATAGAATTAGAAGTGGGGGCATTCAAGTGGTCAGTGATTTATCATGTGAGGTCAACTCTGAGGGGTGGTGACATAGTTACCCTTCCTTTGACAAGGGAGGCTTATTGGATCTTTACACTGCGGACTAGGATTTCCCTGGGTTTTAGTATTACTGCAGACAATATTAAATGTCTGTAAAAAATTATGGCAGTTGGAAACATGTTTTCCTTTTTTCTTTTAATGCTGGAAAAAATTCCCCTTTATCTTTTTTTTCCTTTTCATACTGCAGATTCCACTAATATGTATAAATATTGCATATATGTAAAATAAGTTCTATATAAAATTTACAGGGTTTGTTTTGAGAAGACAACATAATATTTACTAATGTATATCATTTCTCCTTTATGTGATTATACTGGTTAACACAGAGTTAAATATTTGTTATAACCTTATTGGGTCTTACCTTGACTAATCAGGGATTAGCACTGGGTATAAGAGTGCAGGTGTGTTGTGCAAGTGTAGGTGTCTGATGACGGTATAAAGCTGAAACACGTCAGGCTAGTTTCTTTTACACTTGCAAGTGTGATTTTACTTGGTTTTTTTTCCATGCTTTAATTAAAAAAAAAAGTTTTTTTTTATTACATCCATACGTCTGTTTTTTCTTCCCCCAGAATGTGTTCCCATTGAGAATAATGGTTAAGACAGTATGATATCTGATTGGCTGTGCCACCTTCAGGGTTTTTTTTTTCACCCCAAGAACATAGCATATGAATTCTGGACAGTGTTAGGGTTTAGAAAACCTTGTATACGGCATGTAAATAACTCTGATCCACATCAGCATAACACAAAGTGGCTTTTATGATTGATAAATAAACACAATGTAATACTTTTTGGTATATTTTTATTTTTTTTCATTGTTTGAATTTTATCCTTTTATATATATTTTTTTTTTCAATCAAGGACAAAAATTACAATCAAATAAGACCGTAAAAAAGGTGTTTGTTTTTTGTTTTGTTTTTTTAAAACGCACACAATCACACCAAATAAGCTATCTGTACGCACTCTGTACACAGATAAAATAGTTGTACACCCACAAGAGATTATGCATCTCAAACATACTAATAACTAACATTATATATAGAATTTGATTCAATTTCCTCTCTGGGAGGTATCACCCATCATCAGTACCTTGCACACACAAAATAAATAGAATCATCTCTTAACTTCTTCCATACAAGATCACTGTATATGCAAAAAGGCACTGCTAACGCAATGCGAAGCAGGACAACCCCTGGAGGGAAGGGTTAAAAATTGCTGACTATCTTAAGATGCTTTGCTGTGGTAAGGCATATAATGGCTTAAAGCCTTCACCTCCTTACATGAGGGGGTGATGTGTATATTGTAGTAACTGTGCTAGGCTTTAATACTGCTACAGCTATACTCACACAAATACTGCAGGAGAGTGAGGTTCTTTAAGAGCAGTGCACGCTTAACTTAGCTGAATGAAACACATGGATACAATTATACATATTAAGATCTTTCAAATAAAAACACACAGACATTATTATTGCCACCCACATAAATAACCTATATATAACTGAGATATGGAAGCATTAGAAGAAGTTTTTTCTAGTACAAGTACAAACTCCCCGTTTTTTACATAAAAATGCTCCTTTATAAAGTTGCTAAAGATGCGCATTTTGCACATATATAGTTTTTCCAAACTCACTATTTTTGTTGCTGGTACAAAAGGGCTGTATTCTCAAAAGTATGCTAAAAATAAGTAACAATGTTCCTGATGAAACATTCTAGGTTTTAAATACTCTATATGGGATCTTCCCATTAATCCAATAAATTTGTAATTAAAATGCTCTATAATGTACATAAGTAAAAAGCAATTAAACAACATGTTAAAATATGTTTTACATGAAAAGTTAAAGCTGATAAATGCATGTTTGTGCATTACTGATCCCGATAATAAAATGATTACTAGTTGCTTAGGACAACCCCCGAGCTCTCTGAGTACACAGGCACCCGCCTCCAAAGAGCAAGAAAACAAAAAAGAAGCACATCAAGAAGAAAAATGCATTGTTTGGATGCAACAAACAAGAAAAGGGATTTTAATGTCCCTGTATCTATAACCAATATCTTTCTGCCTTGGACTTATATGACAATCCACACATGTGCGCTGCATGAAAACACTTAACTACAGACTGTTAAATGCTCAATCTCCTCTCAGCAGGGATTTATTGCCAACTAAAGTACTTTGTAAACTTGCAAGTAAAAAAAATGCAAAGAATAGATTAAAATTTAAAAAAGGCACATGCGTTTAATTCCCAGAAACATATACAATCTAAATTTAAAACGATGCAGTCAATAAAAAAAAGCTAGTATTATGTCCCTCCCAAATCCTTATTAGCAAAGACATTTGTAAAATAATCCTTATTTAGGAAAGTTAGCACCTACTATCAAGCACCGGACTTCATACTAGTAGGAGTATTTATAATGGAGCTCATTTTGGAGATGGAAAAATACACATTGGTAGGAAAAAAAAACATAGATCAGCACCTTTAAGGTTTACAGTAGGGGCGCATTTTGGCTTAGCCTAACTAGGCCTGTTCCTAGGGCAGCCAGACATAAGGGAGGTTCAGGTACAATTCCCCAGTGGCAGCAAACAAATATATAAACCCCTACTTTACAGAAAAAAAAAAAAGGATAAAAACTAGTATAACTTTAAAAAAAAACAATTGTATGATCCATTCTCCTTAGACTGCCAAAGCTCTCACATTTTCACTTTGTTCAAAGGGTCACTATTTTCGATAACTTAGCATCAGTCCAACCTTGTAAATGGTTAAAGGGGCAGTACAGTCAAATGAAATGTTCAAGATTCAGATAGAGGATGCAATTTAAAACAACTTTCCAATTTACTTCTATTATCAAATTTCCTTTGTTCTTTTGGTATCCTCTATTGAAGAGTAAACCTAGTTAGGTTGATGGGAGCTTAGAAGTGTGCATGTGTCTTTAGCAGTCTATGGAACTATGTATTACATTACATTTTTTACACTGCTGCCAGATGCTTAAATACACATGCACGCCCCCAAGCTCACATAGGATTACTAAGCAAAATTAATAGGTGTAAGTTAGAAAATCATTTAAAATTTAAATCTCTACCAAATCCATTTATTTTGGATTGCCCCTCTAAAGTATATATTACACTGATCATGTTGTCTGTGTTAGTTATGCCACTTAATCAAAATAATTAATGGGTGAAAGTTACTTAATTTAAATAAAAAAAAAGGGAAAATGACATTATTTTAATATAAAATATATAAATATATTTAAGCTCTAATTATACGCATCACATTTTTTTTAAGCATTTTTTCTTGCGTGAGCCAAGTCAGCTGCTCTGTGAATATGTTTGTTTTCATGTGAGCGAATAAGCTGGTATTTAAACAAGCCAGGAACAATCTGTACTTTCAAACACTTCTATCTTTTCAGAGACAATAACCCGTAAAATAAATAGAGCATTATAAAAACAGTTTTGTATTTAATAACCTTTATAATAAGGGAAACTATTTACAATTAGTGCTATTTATATATCTAAGTTAATACTCATTATCAGTACCTATAGTAAAACCCTTATTAGCATTGTATTACATCGGAGGAGGAGCTGTATGGGAATTTGTAGCACAAACTGCAGACCGACTCTGCTTGGCTGTTCCATTTTACATAACTCAAGGGGGGTTTTATTTAGGAAACTGCTTACATCTTTGAAGAAGCCTTGAATATTGAACGTTTGTACTTAAAGCAACAAAATGTTAAGCTTGGAATAAATAGGTAAAATTTTCCATTTGCTTAGTAATTTAACAAATGATATTAAGGTCCAGTAACATAAGTATAATTTCTCCAAAAGGAAACCTTTGCTGTACGACCAACAACCATGCTAGTTATTGCCTTTGTTTAGCCATCCTAGTATTCTATATATTTATTCTAAAACAGACTAGCAGAGGCGTAACCAGACCTCACTCTGTCCCTTGGCAAAGGCTGTAGTGTGTCCGCTCTACCATTTCAACAGTGTTTACAATTAGCAAAACTGTTCTTCTCTGTGACATGCTTCCCCCTTGGATAGTCCAGAACAGGATAATCATTAGCAACACTATGGTGTGTGGGGTAGGGGCAGATATGATGCAAAGGGAGCCACTACAGATTGTAGGGGCAGATGTCCCTCTCTAGAGGTGTGAGTCTAGTCTCACTTAAGACATCTGAAACCCCTGTAGTTATGCCCCTGCTGACTAAAAACGAAAATGTATTTTTTTTTTACATCTATACATATACGATAATAATTATTACTTTTTACGCCACATACACAATTTACTAAAAAAATGTGTCTACTTAACAAGCTTTATTGGAACTGTCAGGTGTATCCCTACATTTTCTGTAACCACATCATGTTTTTAAAGTTTGATAAACTATGATCAGAAAGACAGGATGTTAGGTTAAGTACCGTTTATAAACTCTAACAGTGAATGTGATCTCATGTATGTTGAACTAGATTAAGGTTATTAAATTTAGTAGAAGGCAAAATTCTATAGAGACCTTAATTAAAAGCTTGAAAGTGAAATGAAGGATATTGATTAACAAGATGATGTATGCCATTTTATGAGATGTGTATTTTGTTTACAAAGTCTTTAACGAGGCATCAAGCACAAAAACGTATATCCCCATAGCAACCCTGACTGCTTATCTTACTGACAATTATTAGAAAGCAGCTTCAATGCATGCTCTATAATCACAGCTAGAAATATTTGAAAGTCTCTATTTTTAAATTTTTGAGGATAAGCATTTTATTTTTAGATAGGAAAAAAGAAATCAGAAAAAAGGGAGAGAAATGGCATTGGGTTTTAAAATACTGTATAACAGAAAAATATGGTGGGCGGTAGTTTAACTCAAAGCTCACGTAAAGTTCTTTAACCTTTTCAGTGCCAGAAGGGGTTGGCAGTGCATCTGTCAATGAAGGGGTCTGGTAAAATCTAGCCAACAACTCAGTTAATATCTGCAGTTTCACCTGTTCACAAACATGCATAACATTATTATTTTTAACTAGCAATTAACGTCCCTGAGTCCACAAGGAGATTAGAGTTCATACATACATGCTTACATCAAACTATTTAAAAAATTATTGCAAATCAATTTAAAAAAAATCCATTCATCCTATAGCTACGAAGTGCTCTTGATCTAAACAGCTTAAACTGGATCATACCAATTGTGAAAAACACACAACAAAAATCATGACAACCTTATCAGGAACTCACACATGCTTTTTTTAGTGTTCTAAAATATTTACAGGCTATTACAGAACATTATTATGGTAAGCACCTTTACTGTTAAATAGCGTTTATATAAAGGTTTGTTTTGGTTAGCAAACATTAAAATGAGACGGTGTGCAGATCAGGGTAAATAAACAAAATAAAGGAACATTGTACTCTTTTTTTTTTTTTTTTTGCCTGAAAAAAATATTAGGCAAAAAGCTGTTAAAAATTAAAAAACAAAACTAAAATATTACTGCAGTTTTGGTTTTGAACTTATAACTAATCCTCACTGGCTGTTAAGGACACACCTCTGCAAGTATTAAAAGAAATTCATAAAAAAAAAGATATATAAAACTAAAAAATACATTTTGAAATGCCCCCCCTAGATGAAACCAAGAGAAAAAAACCATGGACTACAATGTCCCTTTAAAGGGATAATGTTTTGCCGACCACCATGTTAGCATTTCCATTATGTCACCAGGCATAAGCAAAATAGGCAGCCCGATTATAGGATTTAGGGGTGAAATATGGGTTTTCTTATATTAGCGCATCCATGCTAGGAAAAAAAACACCCTATTTCTCCAGATTATTCAGAAAAATCTAACAAACCGTACAAAGAAACAATTATCCCAGCAATGTCTAAGCACGCCCTGATAATCTGCAGTCAGGAGAGTTGTATTCATTAGCTTGTGACCCACCACAGTCTGAGCCTTTATATTCGCCCTATACTAAACAGAAATCAAGCACAGAATATATAATAAGCTATATTAAATGGACATTACGGTTTCTAGTACAATGTTCCTTTAAAAAGGACATTAAACACTTCTGCCTTTTGTATACAAATTGTGCTTTGTTGTCCCAGGCTCCTTATCGGGGCCAAAAAACTAATTCTGTGACCAAAATTATTTAAAATGCTGCAAACCAGTTATTTGTTTTGCAGGTTATAGAAATTTTTTGTAGGCCTCTGAAGGGAACAGGAGGACAAAGAACACATTTTTACACAACAGCAAGAGGTGTTTAATGTCATTTTAATGTAGGCTCAATAAAGTTTTGTCTAAAGGGTTTGCAATGCTCAGCACAAATCCCCCCAAGCAGGGCTGTTTCTGAAACCCATCTTTATCATTTTGATTAAAAAAAATATTAAAAAAATGATGGTAAAAGTACAAACTGCAAACTCAATCATTAGTAAAGAGCAGCCATGTGTAATATAAAAAAACAAAAACTAAAGAATGCTGGAAAGATTCAAATAAATAGCAGAGTGAAAACAGAAATAAAATTGTGTAGAGATAAATGAAATAAAATATGATGTGAAATCAAACAGAAGATGACGTGTCATGTTTACCCACTGGTTGCTGGTTTTGTAAACAACTGGGTTACAACCCTGCCCACAAACTTATTTATTTGCCACCTCTCTAGCAGTAAAATGGGTAGCAAATATGCCTCTTCTCACCCCCACCCGCAGTTTTAACCCCTTCCCAGTCATTTTACTTTCACCTCCTAGAGTTCCACTCTGCCTCACACATCCTGCGACATCCGCCTGCCATCTGCAACCTGCACCCCCCTCTATCAATACTGAGCATTGCAAACCCCTTTTATAGCCAGAGGGTTAAAACAGTAAGCAGATGTCACAGGTGAATTGAGAGAACTTGATGTAACCCTTTTCCTTCCTGGTTCATACATTTTTCAGACCATTTAAAGGGACATTAAACACTACAAAATCTATAGTGCATATAAAAGTGCAGCAATAAACAGGCTGCTTAAACAGAAACTAGAAAGAAGAAATGCATACATAGAAACATTGAATTACTTGCAGAGAACAAGGGCAAGCCTACACAGCATGGGAACCATTTTACTCAGGACTGGAACATCCTTTAAAATAAATAAATAAATAAATATATATATATTTATTTATTAATGTACCAGTCTTTTACGTGCAATAAAAATGGAATTTAATGTCCCTTTAACATTTGATATTTAAGGTGAAAATATTGCCCAAATTAACTATAAATTTCATTCAGCTTTACTGAGTTTTTCCGTATTTGTACTGGGGGATAAGTTATTTCAGAAGCATAGCTAACAAATTATATATTGACTGTACCCCTGACTGATGACAGAAGTTCAAATGACACTTTGGGAGCCTTGTAAAAAAACAATTAGCTTGCAAGGTAGTTTGTAAATAAATTGTGAGTTTTAGCATAGCCACACCAGGAAAGATAAAACAGATATTATTCAGGAAAACTGAATGAAAGATTCCCCAACTCCCCTTTCTATACATTTCATGCTAATAATAACTGTTACAATTGATCTAATATCAAAAACACTTTTTTTTCGCTATTGGAAAATGTGTGTACAATGAAATATGACTAAGATATATATATATATATATATATATATATATATATATATATATACACATACACACACATATATATATATATATATATATATATATATATATATATATATATATATATATATATATATATATATATATATATATATATATATATATATATATATACACACACACAGTGTGTATATATATATATATATATATATATATATATATATATATATATATATATATATATATATTTAGAGGTTCACATGCCTACAGTGTCAGAGTAGAAGGCAAGAAAAAGAATAAATACAACATTCTTAAAATCATACTAAAAACATTGAAAGCAATAATGCTATGTTTCTGCATTAGCAATTTCACTGGTAAAGACCCTCAGAGCACCTAGCAGTGAAATGGCTATTGCAAATAAAGAGGGGGGATAAAATCCAGATCTTGAATCTTGAATGGGACGGCTATTAACCCTTAACTTACAAAAAGGGTAAGTTACACAGACAAAAAGCATTAACTCCTTAACAGTCAAAGTGAAACATTTCTTAAGCCAGGTGTTATATTCTCATATAAAAAATGTTGGTTACTTTCAGTATTCAGTGTATTGTGGAGCTTATTACCAAAGAGCAAACTTCTCTTTGAGTTGGGGGGACAGAAAAAAGGGAAAGTGATGCCAACCCAGGAGTCAGGAGTAAAGGACTCTGGTTAGAGATAATGCCCACAATCATGTAAACAATGAAGTCGGTTTCAGTGGTTGTACTGTCGCTGTCGGGGTTGGCACATGAAGTTTTGGTGCCGTGTAGCGTTTCGACCATGGAACTCCCGCGCTAGATTTTGCCTTTGCAGGTTCTTGCGGCCTAGTTTACGTTTGTCCACCAGAGCCTTGGCACGCTGTATACGGGACACTTGGCCTACTTTTCCCAAAATGGCAGCTTTGGCAGTGACAGAGCTTGTGTGGTGAGAAGTGCGACGTTCCACTCTTGTCTTGGACGGAGACCTGTTTGGGTATTGAATTATCAATGAGTGCTTTCATATTTACATTTGTAAATGGACATACTCTGAACATACCCAGCATTTTCATACCCCTCAAACATACAAACAGAATAGTATTGTGACACATTGCTCAGTTCTTCACTAGACCTATATATTTACAATCAAACCTCAGAACATAATCACTATACACCCAGCATTCTCCAAACCACCCCTTTTTATACCACTTACTATACTCATTTGTCAAGACCCCATTAAACACCTTAATTCAACATCAAAGAACCTAATCACCAAAATATTGTATGTGTTAGTCTTCACGCTTCATCTTCATGGTGGTTCCAACACAATTTTGATAAATCGGTCTATTTAAACACACACACACACACAGAGTAACACAGCCCTTATATTACTTCCCCTTATGCCACTTCCTATTTGAGCTGAATAGTTTGATTCATTTGTGGATTTATCATTGGTTTGCTACATATGACCAGTTACTACGAGAATTCAAAATGCTTTAAAATCGACAATCTACAATAGAATTTTTATTGACTTAAAAGATAGATAATCCCTTTTATTACCCATTCCCCAGTTTTGCACAACCAATACAGTTATATTAATATACTTTTTACCTCTGTGATTACCTTGTATCTAAGCATCTTCTGACAGCCCCCTGATCACATGACTGACTATTTAAAATCGTTGAGTTGCATTTAATACTGTGTTGTGCTAACTCTCAAATAACTTCCCGGGCGTGAACACATTATCTATATAGCTCACATGAACTATCAGTCTCCTGTTGTGAAAAGCAAATGCAAAAGCATGTGATTAAAAGGCTGTCAATAGAGTCTTTGAAACAGGCAGAAATTTAGAGGTTTTAAGGTTATAAAGTATATTATTCTAACAATGTTGGTTGTGCAAAGTTGGGGAATAGGTAGTAAAGGAATTATCTATCTTTTAAAACAATAACAATTTTTGTATAGACTGTCCCTTTAATAATTCTTTCCCTGTTCTGCTATTTTCCTAAAATGTTTCTGTTACACCAACATCCTGCAGTCACATCCCCCATCTCACCTTGGTTTACTATTTTTAATACACCCCTAGGACCTCTAAGCACAAATGCACAGTCCTAATTCCGTGCCTGTGGATTTAAATAAATGTATCAAATATGTAAGTGCAAAATTTATCATTGCTTAAATAAATTAGAATATGTACGCTCAAAAAAACTAGATATCAAATAGAAATTTAAAGGAAATTACAACAGTATCTAGAGCCAAACTTATTCTGAACAAATTATAAAATGCACAATATAGTCCAAATTAGAATTAAACTCTTATGGGAACAATCCCTTACTATCTTTACCTGTTGAGAAACAGCTATAACCCCAAAATACGTGTGCTCACTCACTACTGCCAGAAATATTATTAGGTCCTCTGCTTACAGGGGCATTTAACACTAAATATATTTTATAAGCATAGTATTGAGGTTATTCCCCACCTCCCTCTAGCCATATGTGCTGCCATGTTGAAATCTAGCGTTCACTACATTCCAGTAGTGCTGACCGTGCATGGCATGGGTTTAGTGTTCCTTTAACTTAGTTATAGCTCCAATTTCCTCTTACCTGTCTCTGGTTATTTCGGAAGGCTCCCGTTCCACCACGATGCTCCCGCTGGTGATATACACAGACATGCTTGGGTGCTCTATGAGCAGGTCTTCTAGAGGACTGCTTCCCACCACACTAGGCCCGGAGCTCTCTGCAGTAAAACAGGGGGGAGGGGTAACAAACCAGCTCTCGTCCATCGAATGGGGTGGGTGAGGAGGGATGGACCAGCCTACTCGCTCAGCAAGGGAGTGGGACAATGGGCAGGGGGCAAGGCTTTCCTCCTGCTCTTGTACCACCCCATCCTCACTTGAGGTCAAAGCAAAGCTATCTGGTGAGGGGAAAGCCAGATTGGAGAATAGAAACAATGCCAAAGGGGGAAAAAGGAGAAAGATGGAGGTTCACATACATACAGTGTCACGGGTAAAAGGGGAGACATGATGGGAAGGAATTATTAGTTTTTTTTAAGTGAAATACTAGTGCTACAAAGCTTTGAGTATGCTCATGATGCTTATGACCAAGTGGTGCTATGTGTTGCAGACTCATGTTGAAGCAAAGTAGTTCAATTTGCTCCTCAAGGTCAGGGAAAGAGGGAATCAAGTCAATTTACATGCAACTTCCCACAGAATTAGTGACACATGTTGAGTATTAAACAGCATACAACATTCCAATCTTTTACACATCTTCATGTAAAATACAATCACTGTCATTCCAATTTTCTCTTAAAAACAAAAACAAAAAAAAACACTACTATAATACATATAAAATAAGCTTTATGTTAAAATATTATTTCCTTGAAAAAAAATTAAACATAAAAAAGGGATGAAATACCAAATTTTCTTTGATTACTCATATAGAGTGTGCGATTTTAAACAACTTTCCAATTTACTTCTATTATCAAATTTGCATAATTCTCTTGGTATTCTTTGCATGTATCTGATGTGCCAATTTAGACAGGCATTTGTGTGCAGCCACCAATCAGCTGCTAGCTAAATAAATTGGTAAGTTGTTTAAAAGTCAAATGTTTTATCTGAATCATGAAATAAATATTTTGGGTTTCATGTCCCTTTAAATTGACTTGCTAGAGCAGGAAATTTTAAACAACTTTCCAATTTACTTCTCTTATCAATTTTGCTTATTTCTCTTGCTATCCTTTATTAAACAATAGGCGACAAGCCTGCCCAGAGGGCAGTCTATGTTGAAAAAAATACAAACCCCCAAGCTAAATTTACAAAAAATAAAAAAGGAAAATGACAGAAAAAAATAAACAAAGCTATCCAAAATAAAAAAATTAAACCTAAACCAATACCCCTATACAAAATACCCCCCCCCCAATAAAAACACCCCCTAATCTAATACTAAACTACCAATAGCCTTAAAAGGGCCTTTTGTAAGGCATTGCCCTAAGTTAAACAGCTATTTTACTTCTAAAAAATAATAAGTCCCCCCTAACAGTAATGCCCCCCCACCGACCAAACCCCCCAAAATAAAAAACCTAACACTAAAAATAAATAAAACTACCCATTGCCCCTAAAGGGGCATTTGTATGGGCATTGCCCTTAAAAGGGCATTCAGCTCTTTTTCTAGCCTAAAAAAAACCTAATCTAGAGAAAAAAACACCCCAAAAATTAAAATAAAAAAGCCTAAACCTAAGCCCCAAATAGGTATTCACTGTTCCTGAGGTCCGGCAGAGGTCTTCTTTCAGACAGATACATCATCTTCAATCATCATCCGGAGTGAAGGCGGCGTAGAGTGGAGGATGCAGAGCTGTGTTCCCGATGCCTGGATAATCGGCGGCAGTCCTTGGCGGCATGGAGGCTCCTCTTCATCGGATGTCCGTTGTAGACTGAAGATTGAATGCAAGGTACCGCAATCAATTTGGGGTACCTTGCATTCCTATTGGCTGAAATTTTGAAATCAGCCAATAGGATTAGAGGTACTGAAATTCTATTGGCTGTTCAAATCAGCCAATAAGATTTCAGTAGCTATCATCCTATTGGCTGATTTAAAAAATGTCAGCCAATAGGAATGCAAGGTACCCCAATAAATATGTGGTACCTTGCATTCAATCTTCAGTGTGCGGCTGATGATCGCATGAAGAGAAGCCTCCACGCTGAGGATCGCCACATCTGGGAACACTGCTCCACACCGCCTTCACTGTGGATGAAGACAGAAGATGATGGACCTGCCTGGAAGAAGACCTTCTCCGCCAGACTTCAGGAACCGTGAGTACCTATTTGGGGCTTTAGTGTTAGGCTTTTTTTTTTTAATTAGGGTTTTTAGGGCAATTGAAAAAGAGCTGAATGGCCTTTTAAGGGCAATGCCCATACAAATGCCCCTTTAGAAGCAATGGGTTTTAGGTTTTTTAGCGTTAGGTTTTTTATTTTGGGGGGTTTGGTGGGTGGGGGTTTTACTGTTAGAGGGGGGGGACTTAGTATTTTTTTTAAAGGAAAAGAGCTGTTTAGCTTAGGGAAATGCCCTACAAAAGGCCCTTTTAAGGGCTATTGGTAGTTTATTCTTAGATTAGGGGGTGACTTATTTTCATAGGCATTAGGTTTATTTTTTTTTATTTTGGATAATGTGGTTTATTATTTTCTGTAATGTTAGCCTTTTTTATTTTGTGTAATTTTAGATTAATTTAATGTAATCTAAGGTTGTTTTTTTTGTAAAGTACTGTTAGGATTTTTATTTTAATTGTAATGTAGTAATTTTATTATTTTATATAATTAAGGGGTTAATTTAGGGGGTGTTAGGATAGGGGGCTTAGTCATTAAATTAGTTATTTGCGTTGTGGGGGTTGGTGGTTTAGGAGTTAATAGGTAAATTAGGTTTAATACTTTGTGGGGGGGTTAGCAGATTAGGGGTTAACAGGTTAATTAAGTTTATTGCGTTGGTGGTGGATGGCGGTTTAGGGGTTAATAAATTAATTATTTAATTTACAATGTGGGGGAATGGCGGAATTAGGTAGTTTGGGATGTTGGGGTTGGCGGATTTAGGGGTTAATTTTATTAGGTAGTTTGTTGTTG